>NC_046157.1:82489885-82494885 GCF_011064425.1 Rattus rattus | reverse complement strand
TGGTAATGAGGAGGCCACCCAGTATGTGGAGGGCATGTTCCGAGCCTTCGACAAGAATGGGGTAAGGAGCCCGGCAGGGGAGGACCTGTGACCCACCCATTGAGTGACCTTTCCATCCTTGAGCCCCTCAGAGTGAGACCACAGTTCCATTTAACTGCTTTCCTCTCCATCCCTCCTGCCCCTCCCCACTCCCCATCATTGGTCCCTTCCTCTCCTCGTTGGCTCCTACATCCTCCTGAGGGCCAAACACGCAGTCTGGGCTTTCTCTGCTTTGGGGACCAAGGCTCTACAGGAAAAGGACATGCTTTACAAACCCCATAGAACCCCTGTTGCTCTCAGTACAAGGGCATGAGATGCCCCAAAGCATCTTAGCACAGATCAAGAGCACCTTGCTAGGGTCCTTCAGAAGGAGGCTGCTCAGTTTGTCCCCTTTGTGGATGCTGGCAGGTGCTTCATGATGACTGGGAGGAGAGTGGATAGTGGTAAAAGCACTTCTAACTGTTTTTTTTTTTTTTAAAAGATTAAACGTGTGTGTGTGTGTGTGTGTGTGTGTGTGTGTGTGTGTGTGTGTGTGTGTGTGTGTGTGTACCTGTGGAGACCAGAAGGGGGCATCAGATACATTAGAGCTAGTTATGCGTATTTGCAAGCTGCCCGATGTGGCTGGGAGCCAAACACCAGTCCTCAGATAGACCAGTAAGTACTCTTAATTAACTACTGAGCCTTCTCCATGCTTTAAGTCATAGGACATTTCATGAATCAAATCCCAGAGTTTTTTAAAGCCCTCCAATGGCACCAGCAGCTAAAAGACACTGAATTACCTAATGCAGACATGATGATGATGATGATGATGATGATGATGATGTGTGTGTGTGTGTGTGTGTGTGTGTGTGTGTGTGTGTGTTTGCAATTGTGTGTTCATGCATGGAGGGTACAATTGTGTGCAGATGGAGGCCGGGGATTGACCTCAGGTGTGAATCCCTAAGGCGTGGCCAACCTGTTTCTGTGACACCATCTCATTACCTAGAGCTCACCCACTCTGGGAAGCTGGCTGACCGGGACGCCCCAAACTCCCCCTGTGTCTGCCCTCTCAGCACAGGCACAAGTAGATAGCACTACAGTCAGTGTTTAAAAGATTTTAAATTATATATGGGTGTGGGCACCTGCGTGCAGTGCCTGAGGAGACCCCAAGGGGGCAATGGCAAACTGGAGTTTACAGGTGGTTGTGACCTCCCGGCAAAGGTTCGGAGAACAGAATTAAGAACCTGCCCTTAACTGCTGAGCTGCTTCTCCACCCCCACCCCACCCCACCCCACCCCCGCACGCAGCCTTTGATGTAGGAGCTGTGGAAGGAACTTGAGTCTTCAGGCTGTTAGTGGACTGAGCCCCCTCACCATTCCTAGTTTATTTCAATGCTCCTGCCTCTGAGAAGCCCAGGCCCATGTTCTCAGAGTCTCTTCTTAGCTTCCCAAGCAGCTTGCTTCCTTTTAATCCTAGTGCATAAAAATCTGCATTAAAATCTCTTAGACTTGACTTTTGCTTCAAAAACTAAATTAAAATTAAAATTTCAAAAATTAAAATTCAGGGGCTGGAGAGATGGCTCAGAGGTTAAGAGCACTGTCTGCTCTTCCAGAGGTCCTGAGTTCAATTCCCAGCAACCACATGGTGGCTCACAACCACCTATAATCAGGTCTGGTGCCCTCTTCTGGCCTGCAGTTGCATACATGCAGGCAGAAAGCTGTATGATGTATACATAATAAATAAATAAATTAAAAAAAATAATTAAAATTCAGGGGCAGAAGGCTGGTTCAGTGGTTAAGAGCACTTGATACCAGCACTCCCGTGACAGCTCACGGCCATCTGTCACTCCAGTTCCGGGTCATCCAGAGCCCACTTCTGATCTCCACAGGTACCAGGCACACCCGTAGTACGCATGTGTGTGGGCAAAACAGCTGTACACATAAAATAAAAAAATAAATAAGGACTTATGGGGGGGAGGACCTCATTTTTAAAGGTTATCTGGGTCAGTGTCCTGAAGTTCTTTTTATGGCATTGTGTTACGTCGAAATTTTTTTTGAGACAGAGTTTCACTATCTAGTCCTGGCTAACCTGGGACTCTCCATGTAGACCAGGCTGGCTCAAACTCACAGAGCTCCACCTGCTTCAGCCTCCTGAGTGGTGAGGTTAAATACATGGAACCCCATGCTGGATGCCTCCGAAGTAATAAAATATAAAACCTATTTCAGGATCTACAGACACGTGCGAGCTGCGTTGTGCACTGACCTGACCGGTTTGAACTTCTCCTATGGCAACCGCAGGTCAGCGCACTATGCAGCCCAGCCAGGGAGAGACGGGGCAGGTAACCTCCCAGGTGCCTCCAGCCTGTGCAAGAGTACATGGGCACCTCCACCCACCTCGGGCTAAGGCGGGTAATTGTTGTTGAATAGAGCAACGCACGATGCTATTACCCTGGTCAGAGCTGTCCCAGAAACAATCCCTCGTAGGGGAGATGTCACTCGAAGAAGGAGTGACGTCAAAATGAGTCCCACGAAGCATGGGCGTCATTGTGGAAACTGAATTACATTGAAAGGGGATGTTATAAGGATAAAAAATTCTGGACAAATGAGAAGGAACAGTTCTCCCGACCTGGTGGCAGGGGCCTGCCATCTTGGCTACTTGGAAGGACAAGGAGGAGAATGAGGAGGGTCCCAGGGGAGGGAACAGCATGGCCAATGCCACAAAGGTCTCTGGGATTGTAGGGAAAAGGGAACGCTTGGGTCTGGGGACACAGCATTGATAGGGTTCAACCTGCACTCTGGGGAGGTGATGCCAGATTGAGGGCTTCAAAGCATCCACACTCAATGCAGGACAACACCATTGACTTCCTGGAGTATGTGGCGGCCCTGAACCTCGTGCTGAGGGGTACCCTGGAACACAAGCTCAAGTGGACCTTCAAGATCTACGACAAGGACCGCAATGGCTGCATTGACCGCCTGGAGCTACTGGACATCGTGGAGGTCAGTGTGTGTCTGTGGGCTGGCACCCCATTCCATCAGCTTCTCATTACTGGGGCTATGCCGGAAGGTGGCCTGTTCAACAGGGAGCCGCCTGGCACTGACTTGGGAATCACTCACTGTGTGTTCTCGGTGGCCATCAAGATGGCCCAGCTGGTAAAGGGGTTTACCATCAAACCTGACATCTTAAGTTCAGACCCTGTGGGCTGGAGAGATGGCTCAGCCGTTAAAGGCTAGGCTCACAACCAAACATACAAGTTCAGACCCTGTGATCCATGTGGTAGACCAAGACGACAGACTCCTGAGAATTGTCCTCAGACCTCCACATGCACAAGCGCTCCACATACAAGATACACCCCCACATGCATGCACACTGTTACACACGCAATAATAATAAATTTTGCCATGTGAGCTGGTGAGTACCTTTAATCACAGCACTTGGGAGGCAGAGGCAGGGGGATCTCTGTGAGTTCGAGACCAGCCTTGTCTACAAAGCAAATTCCAAGACAGCCAGGGATGTTACACAGAGAAACCCTGTCTCAAAAAACCAAAACCAAAACAGAAAACAATAATAAACGTTAATCTGAGAAAGGAAAAATAAGGAAAACCAGTCATCTAAGAAGCCACTTACAGAAATTAAAAAGAGCAAATTAAACCCAAAGAAATAAAGAACAAGAAGTCAGTAAGGCTGAAAGGAAAGCTGGCCATGAATGACAGCTCCTGCCTGCCTTCTCCAAGATCACCAGTCAGGTTCAGCGTATCCTACCCGAGGAACCGCGGGCCAGCCTTTGCCTGCAGAGCGAGACTGTCACAAACGGGGAGGAAACAGAGATGCTCGAGAGAACAATTGTGAGTCAAAATTCTCACGGCTGTGACCGTGTTTGAAGGAAGAACTGAGAGCAGGAAGGACTGGTTTGGCCCAGTTGGGTTTCACTCTTGCCTTCTCTTGCCCATCACCATGGGCAGAATACCATGGTGACCGGAGCATGTGTTGGGAGAGGCAGCCAGGAAGTAGCCACGCCCACCAGAGACAGCCTTCTGGAGACCCCATCTTGTAAGCTTCCACTCTACCGTCCACAGCCCACTCAGGTTTCATGTCCATCCGTGGGTTAAACCGTTCCTCCCACCAGAGCCTTTTGAGGTACTTGGCTCTAGAAACACCTCCCAGGCTCTGACTGAACATTGAAGCCCCACTCAGTCCAACCAAGTTGACGGTCACCATCAGCCGACACGAAAGACAAGTCGAGAAAAACCAAAACTGGTTCTTTTCACGGGGCGGGAGGCATAGATAGTGTGGATTTGTGGGTTTGTTTTTGAGGAAATTTATATCTTACTGGTTTTCCTGAACAGACGGTATGAGTGTGCGGTGCCCTCAGGTGCCAGAGGAGGGGGTCAGATCTCCTAGAACCGGAGTGACGGGGCTGTTAGCCACCATGTGGGTGCGAACAATCCAGCCAAGGTCCTCTGGGAAAACAGCCAGTGTTCTTAACCACTGAATCATCTCTCCAGCCCCTCCATAATTAATAATTGTAATTAATTAATTAGCGAACAGTCTCTCGTTCTAAAGCCCTTTGATCCCACTAACTAGGCTGGGCCCTCCCACATCCATCATTAGTCAAGAAAATGCCAAAATGTCAAAAAAAAAAAAAAAAAAAAGAAGCAACACTTGCCTACCGGAGGCATTGTCTCAGTTGAGGCTCCCTCTACCTGGTTGACTCTAGCTAGTTAAGTGGACCAGCACCTCCAGGTTCTGTGTTACTAACATGCTCATCCTGGAGGCCAGTGCTGGGTGGTGGCACTAAGGGACACGGGTCCCTGAGAGTCTGTCAGAGGAGCCTAGCTCTGTCTCTCTGGCAGGCAATCTACAAGCTGAAGAAAGCCTGCCGAGCAGAGCTGGACCTGGAGCAGCAGGGCCAGCTGCTCACGCCTGAGGAGGTTGTGGACAGGATCTTCCTCCTGGTGGATGAGAATGGAGACGGTAAGAGCAGC
>NC_046157.1:81757385-81762385 GCF_011064425.1 Rattus rattus | reverse complement strand
CACACACACACACACACACACACACACACACACACACACACGGATGGAGCTTTCTCCTTCACTTTGTGAACTGTTGAGACTCTGAAATTTCCAGAAGAAAACCTCTGCTCCGAAGAAAAGCAGAGGTAGATGAGAAGAGAAAAGAAAATGGGCAGGCAGAGGAGAAGGGATATTCACGAAGTTTAAAAACCAGCTCAAGGGCTAACACATTAGACCCAGGTCTGGAGCACAGGTTGTCACCTCAAGGTCAAGGTCAAGGTCAAAATTGCCTTTGTAGGGAGTTCAGGTCTAGTCTGAGCAACATGAAACCTTGCCTCAAAAACAAAACAAAACAAAACCCAAGCAAAAGAGTTAAGGTTTTAATGTTGCCAAAGAAAATATGCTGTATTTTCTAAACCAAGCAGGCATGCTGTGAAAAGGAACGTTCTGAGAAATGAAAGGCAGGCAGCAGACGTTGTAAACACTGGTGTAGGAAAGCTCGAGTGGGGTTTGAAGCCTTGTTTCAGAAAGGATTGATGAAGGCTTAGCATGGATCTGGTCTATGGTCCCAACTGAGGCAGGATGATCAGGAATTCAAGAGAGACCTCATTTACATAGCAAGTTTAAAGCCAGCCTGGGCTATACGAGACCCCCATCTCATGAACACAGGGGGTCAGAGAGACAGCTCAGTGCTTGAGAGCAGTTGCTGCTCTTGCCTAGGACTGGGGTTTGGTTTCCAGCATTCCTGTGGTGGCTCACAATTCCAGCTCCAGGGGATCTGATGCCCTCTTCTGGCCTTAGCAGGTACTGCACTCATGGGCCCCCAAACAGGACAAGTCTCTGAGATGAATGAAAAAAAAGAGTGACAATCAGGGAGCAGGAGAGAAAAGATGAAAGGTCAGAGGCTTAAAGGTCTAATGCAGAGACCACATGTGTTGGAGAGAAAAAGATAGAATAGCCTCATAGGAGTGCAGAACTGGGCAGGACCCCGGGAGTGGGCTGCTGTGCTAAGACACCAGAGAAAGGATTCTTCCTGTGGCTACAACCTCCTCATTCAGAACTTAGGATGTAGCTACAGGCACTCCTGGGCTTGTGTGTTCCTGAAGAGGTGGGCAATGTGTGTGTGTGCACGTGAGTGCGTGTGTGCGTGCGTGCGTGCGTGCGTGTGTTGTCACTTTCTAGTTGTGGTGGGGGGTGGGCAGAAGTGTGGAGGAAACACCTGCCTACAGGTCTGTTCTCAAAGACTGAGGCAGATATGTGGTCTGCAGGAGGATGCCTCAGACTTGA
The DNA here is from genome assembly GCF_011064425.1 of Rattus rattus. Classification (NCBI taxonomy): domain Eukaryota; kingdom Metazoa; phylum Chordata; class Mammalia; order Rodentia; family Muridae; genus Rattus; species Rattus rattus. Next base: position 81,761,119 of record NC_046157.1, on the reverse strand, counting down.
AAGGCAATCTATCTATCTATCTATCTATCTATCTATCTATCTATCTATCTATCTATCTTTATATCTTTTATTTATTTATTTTTGGCTTGTTTTTTCAAGGCAATGTTTTTCTTTGTAACTTTGGCTGTCCTGGAACTCACTAAACTAGGCTGGCCTCAAACTTAGAGATCTGTCTACTTCTGCCTCCCAAGTGCTGAAATCAAAGGCTTGTTCCACTGGCTTAAACTTTCTTAAAAATTTATTTATGCATTTTTTAAATACAGGAGTGCCCAGTCTGCATGTGCACTTACATGCCAGAAGAGGGCATCAGATGTCCTTAGGAATGGCTGTGAACCACCATGAGGTTGCTGGGAACTGAAATCAGGACTTCTGAAGAGTAGCCGGTGTCCTTAACCACCGAGCCATCTTACCAGCCCATGGCTATCAATATTTTTTTTTCTTACCTCTGATCTCCAGCTGATTTCTGCTCTGAGCCTCTGTGACACAAGCTGCTGTCTGCACCGTTTGCTCCGAGACTAACACCTTCCATGCCTCTGGGGAGCAAGGCTAACAGCACCAGGATCTTGGTGACCAGGGTGCTGAGGACTGCAGGGTCAGACTCCAGGGTAGAGTTCTGCAGACTGGGAGGACAAAGGGTCAAGACAGGGAAGAGTGGTGGTCTTGTCTGCCAGCCCCCATGACAGGCTTGGGTGGGCCAGGTCCTGTTCAGAACTCACTCTGCAGAGGTGATGACAGTAGTCGGAGCCTCAGGAACTGAACTGGTTCCTCCATTCTGGGGCACAAAGCTCTGGGTCTGTGAGAAGACAAGGTTGTGGGGAACCCAGGTTGCCTGTGAGGAGGCTACCAGGAAAGGATTTGGTTACTGGTGGGATAGTCACCTGCTCCCACTGGTAGGAGAGCGGGATGAGAGCCAGACTGAGTGTAGAATGCACTGATTCAGAGTTGGAAAACAAGGTTGGAACTCAGGACTGGTCTTGTGAAGTTACTGTGCCCATGAAGCCACACAGAACATTTTTGTGGGCTACGAACCTTGACTATACAGTTCAGACTTCTTGATTCCTACCCAGAATTCCTTTATACCTTAGGCTGTTAGATGTTCATCTCTGACTTCTGTCCCATTCACATAGCCCTGGACTATCTAAAGAAGTCATCCCTTGTGGAAATCTAAAGGCGGTGTGGTGGTTTGAGTGAGAATGGCCCCCCATAAGCTCATATATTTGAATGTCTGGTCCCTAGTTGGTGGAACTGTTTGGGAAGGATTAGAAGGTGTGGCCTTGTTGGAAGAGGTGTGTCACTAGGGGTGGGCCTGAGATAGTCTATCCATTCCCAGTTAGCTCTCCGTGTGACTCATCAGACGGAAGCTCTCAGCTGTACTGCTCCGGCATGTGTGCCTTGCTACTATGATCCTGGCCATGATGGTCATGGACTTACCCTCTGAAACCGTGAGCCCCAGTAAACCATTTCTCATACATACTGCCTTGGTCATGATGTCTCTACAGCAATAGAAAGAGACTAAGACAGTCAGCCTTCACACTCTGTTCCTCCTGGTTCTGCGTAGCCCTGGGGACTCTGGAGCCTGCACAGGTCACAGGCTCTCCTGATGCTGGCTGGGATTGTGAGCAGTCAATCCCCTCATCCTATAGAGGCCCTGTAAGTCCCACATCTCCTTTTGTGTTCAGAACCCTAGGTGGAGGGGAGTGGGTGTGGGTGGGACCGGGTCTGGAGATAGGTCAGTTGGCAGTTGGCGAAGCGCTTGCCTTCTAAGCATGAGAAGACCTGAGTTCGATTCCCAGAACCCATGTGTCTTAGTGTTCTATTGCTATGACGAGGCACCACAACCACAGCAGCTCTTAGGAAGGAAAACATTTCACTGGCTTACAGTTCAGAGGTTTAGTCCATTGTCCTCATGGTGAGAAGCATGGGGGCATTGAGGCAGACATGGTGCTGGAGAAGGATCTGGATTGACAGCAGTTGGGTGGGAGGTTGGGGAGGGAAGAAAGAGAGAGAGGATCTGATTGAGCATTTGAAACCTCAAAGCTCACCACCAGGGACACATTTCCTCAAAAGAGGCCACACCCACTCCAACAAGGCCACACCCACTACAATGAGGCCACACCCACTCCAACAAGGCCACACCTACTCTGATGAGGCCACACCCACTCCAACAAGGCCACACCTACTCTGATGAGGCCACATCCACTCCAACAAGGCCACACTCACTCTAATGAGGCCACACCTATTTCAACAAGGCCACAAGTCCTCATCTTAATTTTTTCAAATAGTGCCATTCCCTGTGTACTTATGGGGACCATTTTCATTCAAACCACCACACCATGTTAAACAACAACAACAGTAACAACAACAACAACAAACCACAAACCTTTCTTGACAGGTGCTTGTAATCCTATTGCTGGAGAGGTAGAGACAAATGGGCCCCTGGGTCTCATAGGTCAGTTGGCGTAAGCTGCTTGCCAAGTTCCAGGCCAGTGAAAGATATTGGCGGGGAAAAAAGGTGGCTATCACCTGAGGGAACTGTACACAAAACCAAGGTTATCTTTTGGATTTCATACACATGCATACATGTATACCTGTGTACCTGGAGATGGGTGAAAGACAGACAGACAGACAGACAGACGGGCAGGTGGGCACATGGGCACACACACACACACACATACACACACACACACACACACACACACACAGGAGGACCTGACTTGGATCCCCAGCACCTATGTCACAACTCAGTGTGACAGCCGACACTTGCAATTCCTGCATTGAGGAGGCGCAGCCTGGAGGAGCCTGGGTGCTCACAGGTCAGCAGCTCTGCTTAACCCCAGGTCCCAGGGGGATACCTCATCTCAGAAAACAACGTGGATGGCTTGTGAGAGATGACCCCCGAGGTTGCTCTCTGGCTTCCACAAACACGGACATGTATGTGCACCAATGTGCACGTGAGCACCCGCACACACCCCTGTGCAAAAATAAGAAAATACATGAATATTGAAGCCACTGTCTTCTGCATTCGTGGAGAAATGAGCCATCAATGCCTGCTCTTGCGCACCAAGGACCAAGTGCCAATGTTCTTTCCGTTCTGCTCAGCAGCTGATGCGTCTGTAAATGGGGGGACGGCTCTGCACTGCCCCAGAGAAGATGCACCACAACCTCTACTTGTAGTTTTGCCATTTTTTTTTAAAGACAGGATCTTACTACGTACTCTGTATGTCCTAGAACTCACTTTGCAGGCTGGCCTCGAACTCACAGAGATCTGCCTGTCTCTGCCTACTGAATGCCAGGCTGGGCCGCATTCATGTTTTGATGCGAGGAAGGAATGAGGCTTGCTTTCCACGCTGAACCAAAGTAAAGTTATGAGTGGGAAAAGCTCGGAACAGTTTCAGAGAGTCGTTATGACATGGTCTTGACGACTGGCAACTCTCAACAGAGTGCATGCTGGTCTAGATGCTGTGTCTGGGCAGAAGTGACTCCCACAATCAGTCATAATTTGGTAGGGCATTTTGAAAATCCATTTTATCAAAATATGATAACTCAGAACCTATTTTTATATAAAAGTAAATTAAATTTAGCTATAGCTTTTTAATTTTTTAACAGGTGTATTCATTTCTAGTGTGTGTGTGTGTGTATGTGTGTGTGTATGTGTGTGTGTGTGTGAATTATGTGCATGTGTGCATGATATGCATGCAGTACCCACAGAGTCAGAAAATGGAGTCAGGTCCTCT
>NC_046157.1:81604885-81752385 GCF_011064425.1 Rattus rattus | reverse complement strand
CCTGAGAACACACCTGTGAGCACACCTGTTGAGCACACCTGTGAGCACACCTGTGAGCACACCTGTTGAGCACACCTGTTTAGCACACCTGTGAGCACACCTGTTGAGCACACCTGTGAGCACACCTGTTGAACACATCTGTGAGCAATCAGGCCTACTGAGTTGCACTCTGTCACCTGCAAAACTGCTTGTAGAAACAGCACCTACCTTGCAAGGTCATTGTGAGAATTCATGAGGTATTGTATGTAAAAGTTTGGTGCTCAGTGAACATTTTTTAAATGCAAAATCATAATGGAGGCATAGATCACTTGGTAGTCTGCTTACCTAGCATGCCCCAAACCTCCAGTACATATAAACTAGGCGTGGTGGCGCACACTTGTAATTGTAGCACACAGGAGGAGGTGGTAGGAGAATCGGAAGGTCAAAATCATCCTTGGCTATATGAGAATTCTAGCTGAAGTACCACGTCTTTAGTTTAATTTAGTTTTTTTTCCAAGACAGGACTTCTCTGTGTAGCTCTGGCTGCCTTGAAACTCACTCTGTAGACCAGGCTGGCCTTGAACTCATAGATCCACCTTTCTTTGCCTCTTGAGGACTTAGATTTAAAGCCCACACCCCCATGACTTGGCTAAAAGCTTCAAACTTGTTTTTGTTTGTTTATTCTAAAGAGAGGGCTCACCAATTTAAGAATAAATGCCAGGTCCAAGGGAGGGTGGACACCAGCGATGATGGTGTAATCCCTACATTGGGTAGGCTGAGGCAGGAGGATTGTAAGTTAAAAGTCAAGTTGGGTAACACAATGAGATCCTGTCAAAACAAAATAAAACACCCCTAAAATGGAAAACCAACAAAGCAAAGCAAAACAAAACAAACCCTCAAACCAAAAAACAAACAAAAAACCAACCAACCAAAGAGACAAAAAACCAAACCAAGCCAAACCAGGCCCGGGTCCTGGAGAACTGGCCCAGGTGTTAAGAGAGCATACTGCTCTTTCAGAGGACCCAAGTTCAGCTCCACCACCCATGTCTGTAACCCCAGCTCCAGGGATCCAATGCCCTTTTCCAGATTCTTCCACTCTTGCACACTGACAGGTGCACACACACCTGCCTTCTGTGTGCACACAATTGAAAGTAAAATAAATAACAACAGAACAATAAACAAGGGCTGGGGTGCCCCACAGTCGTTGAGCATTTACCTAGCGTTCACAACACCCCAGCTTGTTGGCTACCGACAGCATGAGGGGAAAAAAGGAGATCACTTTACCAGGCTAGAGATTTGGCTCAGTGGTTAAGAGCACTTGTTGCTCTTGCAGAGAACCTGAGTTGGTTCCCAGCACCTACTTGGTGGCTGGCGATTGTCTGTAACTCCAGTTCCAGGGGTCCAAATCCTTTTGTTGTAGCATCTTTGAAGGCACTGGGCATGCGCATAGTGCAACACATATTCATAATGAAATAAATAAATCTACAAAATGTTTTAAGGAAAAGGGGGATGTGATATCTGGATCTTACAATCTTTTCACTCTTTCTTCTATGATGCTTCCTGAGCTGCCCCGTCCTGCAGTGCTGTCATCGGAGGAGGTTGGGGACCACCTAGGAGAGAATGGGGGACAAGAGACTTGAAGAAGGACACCAAGACAAAAGTCTGATCAAGGCGACAACTTTTATTTTTTTCCCAAGGCTGAATTTATACCATAGCAGGGGTAACAGAGGGAGGGGGGAATCGGGAAACATCTACGCAAGCCAAGGACACAGTGCTCTTGTGGTCAGCTGACGTCAACAGGATGTTGGTTTCTCAGAAAGGTTACAAGTTTGTCATATCATTAGGCATCCTGACCACCAGATGTGTTTCTCAGAAAGGTCACAAGTTTGTCATATCATTAGGCATCCTGACCACCAGTTCTATATTCGCTTTCTGCTGCTGGCTGGGGTTTTTCTGTTGTCCTGACCTCTTAGTGAACCCAGTCATACTTTAATTATAATTTTAACATCAATAATGGAGGGTTTTAAGGGCATCACTCCCAACACTGAGCCATGGGGAAGGGCATATATTATACCATCAATGTCCACAGACATTTATTCTCTGCAAAGTTTCTCTGATGAGGACTGAGACCTACCCTGGCCAGTGTGATACTATCTCCATTTAACAATGCAATAACAGCAGAGTCACCCCTAGAGCTTATGATCTCCCCAGACATGAGGCTTTGGTCATGTTTACAGTACCAGGCATGAATTTCCTTCAGTGGAGTGAGCCTTAAATCCAGTCAGAAAGGGCTTGGTTACCTTCATAACATCCATACCCCTATAGCGCTTATGGGCTTGACTTGCCAGGACAATTGTTATTGTAGTTTGCAGGATTCACACCGGGGTAGAACTGCTAGTGAATGCTCCCTCCCTCTCCCTCAGCACCAGAGAGTGCTTTCCAGGACAAAGGCAGCTAGTTCACAAGGACAAAGCTTCTAGGTAGGCACTATCTTGATTTCTCCAAGTCTTGTACAAAAGTATGTGCTATTTTCAGTACCAGGACCTTATTGTCAGGTTGAGTGGGCACTCGAGAGCCACGGCAAAAGCCTGCTATCATTGTTCTGGGATCTCCCCCAACCCACGACTTGAGTACTCTATCCCACATCTGGGACTGAGACTTTTTATTTTGTTCTATGACTTGTGGGAGAAGCATTAACCCACATGTAGGGTAACTCCATTTACATTTGTGTGTTTGTGTGTGTGTGTGTGTGTGTGTGTAGTGTGTATGTGTGTGTGTGTATGTGTGTGTGTGTATGTGTGTGTGTGTGTATGTGTGTGTGTATATGTGTGTGTATGTGTGTGTGTGTGTATGGGTGTGTGTGTGTGTGTGTGTGTGTGTGTGTGTGTATGTGTGTGTGGGTGTGTGTGTGTGTGTGTGTGTTTGTGTGTGTGGGTTTGTGTGTGTGTGTGTGTGTGTGTGTGTGTATATGTGTGTGTTTAGCGTGTGTACAATTTATAAAATTGTAGGCTTTTGATTTTTCCGTTTTTATTTTAATAAGGGTTCTTAAATTCTTTAACCTCCCTTCTGGCCTACACACCAGAGGTAGGGAAGAAAGGTTTGTAAGATGGGGGGTGGCAGGGGAGGGGTGAGTTGTGGATCTATTTAGAAGTAGTTCATTGGGGCAATTCCAATTTTTCTTGTCAGGATCCTAGCAGTCCACTCTAACAGCAAACACCAAAAATGAATTCTTAGCAGAGGCACGATCTAACAGAAACCGAAGTCTCTGCCAAATCGGCATGAGCCAGCAGAGTCGTCCAGAATCAGAATACCATGCGAAGTCCTTTGCTGAGTTTCTCTCTAAAAAGGGAAGACCAATAAGGACCAGTGAAGACCAGCAAAGACCAGTGACGACCAGCGAAGCGTTGCACGGCGTAGCGATGCAAGAGCATCCTCTCACTGCCCGTGGGGTTCTACTTATACTCTTTGTAAACATCACACACCCTCTCAAGGGTCTGCTCTCAGCAAAACATCAAGTGCCCTCTCACAAGAAGCTTCCAGAAACACATTGCACGACACAACTGAGTTTTATAGAAACCAGAAACTTCCACTTCACAAAACAGTGGGTTTCAATATGGCTTCCAGATACCTCAGTGTTGGTTACCGTTTCCTCTTTGCTCCCCTATTCCCCTCCTCACCTACGCCTCCCCTTACTTCCTTTATAACCCGTGTCCTTCCATCCCCTCTTCCATAATCTCTCTCCCTTTCAGGCTGCTCTTTTACTTCCTGTCTTCCACAGAAACTCCAAGTTAAACTCACAGTTCTAAAGATTTGACAGTGGAACTCACCTATGAGAGAGAACAGGCTGTGTTTGTCTCTCTGAGCCTGGTCTACCCCATGTGCTATAATTTTTTCCAGTTCTACCCATTTATCTGAACTTTTCATAACTGGATTTTTCTCTACAACTGAATGGAATTCCGTTGTATACAGATGCCATCATTTGTTATACAGCCATTAGTTGATGGACATCTAGGCCATTTCTTGTCCTAGTTATTGTTAATAGAGCAGCAGTGGACATGAATGAGCCCGTGTCTCCCTCATATAACAGAGTCCATTAGGTTTATGCCAGGAACAGCAGAGTTGGGCCACCTGGCAGGTGCATTTCTAGCTTCATGAGGAGCCATGCTAATTCCCACAGTGACTACAGCAGTTGGCACTCCCAACAGTGAGTGAATGCAGGTTCCTCTTTCCCCACATCATCCCCAAACGCTTGTTTTCCTAGTCTTAGGTATTCTGATTGGGTCAAGAAGAGAGCTCAAGACAGGTCTAATTTGTATTTCTCTGGTAGCAGTGACTTTGCACACTGATGTTTCATAGTGGGCTGGAGAGGTGGCGAACGACAGTGATGAAAACATTTACTGTTCTTACAGAGGACCGAGTTCTCTTTCCAGCACCCACACTGGGTACCTCACAGACGCCTGGAACTCAAGCCCTGGGGATCCAATGCTCTCTTCTGGTCTCCATGGATACTTCACCCATGTGTACATACCCACACACAGATCACACACACACACACACACACACACACACACACACACACACACACACACACAGTTGAAAAGAGAAACAAAATCTTAAAACCCTCCATTCTGCAGCCATTTACACTCCTCTGAGAACTCTCTGTGTAATTCGACTTCCATTTTTAAATTGGGTTGGTACTGTTGTAAGCTTTAGTTCTTGGTATAGTCTGGACAGCAGTCCTCTGTCAGATGCCCGGCTGGAAATAACTGCTTCCCATTCAGTAGGCTGCCTGCCTCTTCGGATGCTTAAGTTCCCTTTGCAATGAATGAGTTTTTTTTAACTTCATAAGGTCCCACAGGTTGGCTGTTGGCGCCATTTCCTGCGTGACCACGGTCCTATCCAGAAAGTTCTTACCTCAGCCTGTATCCCATAGTGTACACCTGATGTCTTCCTCTAGACGTTTCAGAGTTCTGGGTTTAATATTGAGGTCCTTGATCCACTCGGAATTGGTGTACATATGTACAGAGTGAGAGAAGGGTCAAATTTCATTCATCACATGTAGATAACCAGTTTGCCCACATGGTGTGTTAAAGATGCTACCTCCCCCCCTGGATGTATGGACTATCTGGGTCCTTAATCTATTCTATCGATCAGTGAATCCATTTGTGTGTTTGTGTGTGTGTGTGTGTGTGTGTGTGTGTGTGTGTGTGTATGTGTGTGTGTGTGTGTGTGTTGTTTGTTTCCTGCCAGCACTATACTGGTTCTGCTACCATGGCTCTGTAGTATATTTCTGGTGGTGTTTTTATTGTTCAGGATTGTTTTGGCCATACAGGGGTCTTTTATGCTTCCGTATTAATTAATTTTAAGATTGTTTATCCAATTTTTGTGAAGAGTTGCATTGGACTTTTGATAGGAACTGCATTTAATCTGTAGATTGCTTTTGGTGAAATGACCGTGTCCACCACTTAAATCTGACCAATCGATGTGCGCAGGAGGTCTCTTAGGTGTCTTCTTCAGTTTCTCCCTTAGCATTTAAAAGAACATGTGTGCAGGCATTTCTGGGAGAGTGCATGTGGAGACCAGTGGTCAGCTTTGGATGTTGCTCCTCGAGAGCCATACATTTGCTCTTTGACACAGGCTCTCGAGCTAGCCTGGCTAGACTGCAGGCCAGCAAAACCTAGGAAATGACCCGTGTCTGTCTCTACAGAGCTGGAATTAAAGTCTGCCACATTGCAACTAGCATTTCCACGTGGTTTCTGTGCATCAATCTTGGATTCTAAAACAAGGACTACACCAACTGGCTCTTGACCAGACCATAGCCTCCTGCTTGGTGTAGAGGGGGAGAGAGAGAGAGAGAGAGAATTCTGGGAAATAAAGGTGACAGATTTTGCTCTGGGAACTCAGACATAAGAAGACAATGAGAGAAAACCAGCCACGTGGATGAACTCAGCTTAGAATAAATTGAGAACTGGTTGGAGAACAAGCTGAAGCTTATGACGTAGGCATTTATTAATAAACAAGAAGACTCAGAGTCATTACTTCAGGGATCGGAGAAGAAGTCCTGGGCGGAAAAGCCCAGGAAATCACAGCTTGGTTCTTTAGGAACACACAAACAATCATACATCATACTGAGGTGACCATTTTCTGGATCAATTCTCCAAAGACCCCCCCAGAACACCAACACAGGTGAACTCCACTGAGGCCTCTCCCGACACACTAGATGTCGTAGGGCTGTAAATACCCCTGCCTCATCAATGCCACCCCAGGGGGGGATTACACAGAAAGCCATGTTCACAGTGAACCATCCTCATGTGACTGAAGCAGGCCTCAGGACCTAGGGTCTTCACAGGAGGAGGTGGAGGTCTCCCTGACAGGAATGTGCTTTCCTGACCTGAGCTGAGGGGTCCAGCCCCTCCTCAGCCTTCTGGGTGAGATCACATGAGCTGGGTGCTATGTGGTGATGTGTTTGCTCTTGGGAACCTTGGGATGAAGTTGGCTCCGGCCATTGTTGACGTAGAATGAGCTCATGGACCGTCCTCCCCCATGCCCCATGGGGCCACTTTGTCTGTAGAGTCCAAAGAGGTGGGAACAAGAAGGTGCTGATACGTCCCAGGGAAAGCTCCGGAGCCATAGGGTACCTGGGAGGAGACCGAGAGGTGAAGAAGGTGGGTGGGAGGCAGAGGCACACAGGGGGACAGCTTGGGTTGGGACCCTTGCCATGCTGGCCCCTGCCTCAGTCAGGCCAAAAGGCTTTCAGCTAGAGCAGAGCCTGGCTCTCCATCCCCCTGCCTCTGGAGCGTCCACCTCGCTGTCTCTCCAAGGGAGCTCTACATTTCATTCCTGCCAAGAGGTGGTGGCCTCACTCCGGCGGCCTCACTCTGCTAACACACTCCTTGACGCTCATGGGATGCACTGAGGAGTCAATGACAAAATGCACACAGCGTGTGGATGTGCTGCACCGATCCAAACCTACAGATGCCATCTGCTTCTCTAGGTGTTTCCCAGGCAACAGCAGTTCCCCAGTTTACCTTGATTCCTCTCTCCCAGTTGCATTATTGTCAAGGTGGGGTCTTGTCTTCTTGATCCATGGTTGGGAGTGTTCCGAGGAGCACAGGTGAAGGCAGACATCCGAGTGTCTGACTCCCAGAGCAGAAGGCCCCAGAGGTGGGAGAGCAGGCTGCTTCATGGGCAAGGGACCTGCCAAGGTGGCTAGAATTGTACCGTCCAGGGGAAGGACAAGGGATGGGGATAGCATGGACACCGTAATCTTCATGACTGCCCCAAAAGGAGACAGGGAGAAGTACTTTGCTCTGTCTTTATTTCAGACAAACCCACCTATTTAGGGGGAAAGACCAGAGTGTTCTAGGAATTGGTTCCACTTTCCTCAGGGTGCAGAACACGTTCCCTAAATGATGGATGAGATGAGGAGGGTGGGCAGGACCAGGTGGGGACATCCTGAGCCTTAGATGTCACCTATGATTACAGGCTCAATTCATGTCACAGTTCCTCCTTAGCCCCCCCCCATGTCAGCTCCTTCTGTGAGAGACATGGCTGAAGGTCACTATTGTGTAGCTTCAAGATCTGTCATCCAAATGACCTGTGTGTGACAGCAAATAAGACGATGAAGATCACGGTCTTGATGAGAAGTGCACAGACCACGGGAACAACACTGAATACACAGCCCCTGCAGAGAGACGAGATTGAAGGTCATTGCAATGGCCACCCATGCAGCAGAATCTTCCCACATTAGACATGCTGGCAGTGGAGAACATAGAGCTCAGGTCTGGGAGATGCATGAGGAAGGAAGGACTAACCCAGCATCTTGGCCTTCTCTGCAAAATGAGTGAGGTCCACATCTAGGGAACGTGATCTCTATGGTCAGCCTTCAGACCCTCTTCTGGGGACAGGTACCACACCTTTACCTTCATTTTCCCATTCATAAACCAGGAAGAACCCAACCTCACTGAAAAGCCCACTTTGGACTTGTCATGAGTTTAGCAAAATGGTCCTCCAAGTTCCAGGTAGAGAGCAATAGACGTAGAAAATAGACCCACAGAGAAGAGCAAGCCCTGCCTGACCCTGGGCAGATAGGGAAGCAGATGAGGACACACAGACTCTGCGTGATAGGACACAGAGACAAAAGGGACAGGTGACAATGAATCACAGGGAGGCCACATGGAGTATTAATGACATATACTTGTGGGGGTCTCTGTAAATCCATGGCCAGCAGAGTGTCCATCTGCATGAGGCAAGAAAGACTTCTACATCCACCCAATTCAGTAACTGGTGTTAGTTGAAACTTCTACAGTCTGACCCTGAGCAGTTTGTTTTAGGCAAACTTAACTACAGCACAATTTAGGAAAGAGAGTTTCCTGATTGTAATTAACTCAATCCTGTGTGTACAACAAAGCTTACACAACATGATGACACTGAAACTCTTTCCAAAGTACAAATGACATCTTCCATAAGATGACTGAGAAACAGTGCTCGAGATAAGGATGTTGGGTGAATGACTGAGGTAAACGTAACAGTTGTGGTGGGGAGGGGGCAGCCAGGCAGGTGTGACTTAACCACACAGGTTGTGAGGAGAGAGGTGACCACTCCCAGGTCTCCGGCAGAAGGCAGGCTTTTCATCTCTTCCTTTGAAGAGACAGCAACGCAGGTTTAGCACTGCTGGTTCCCCAGTGCTTGCTTACATGTAAGCACAAGGCCATCATACGCTCTACATATAACAACATACTGGCTAATAAATCTAGAAATGGTTCATGCTCATAATTCCAGCATTGGTGAGCTGAGGGCAGAAGATCCCAAATCCACAGGAGGCAGCATGGGCAACGGAATGAGACCTTGTGTAAATAAATAAGTAGAACGGAATGGCTTGGTCAATGACCTGCTTACTAACTAAAGCTTAGTGTGTAACCCTGTAGTGCAGTTATACAGAGCAGTGTAAAGTCCTGCTGGTCTGAGCACACACTGCAGCCCTGCTCCAACCATGGCTAGTGATTAGACATGTAGAAATGTAGAAGTGTACATGTCTACGTGTAGAGATTAGATAGATAGATATGTAGATTAGATAGATGTATACATACATAGTCTATAGTGGAAGGGGTGGTTGACTGGGCAGAAGAGGTGGGACATCTAGGTTCCTGCAGGCAGGCTAGGAGACACAAGAGAAGGAAAGAGATTCACCAGGCTTCAGGGGAGAGAGTGCCATCAGCCATGTGAGATCTCCAGTGGAGTGAGCATTGGCCAATTCCCCGATTGGGCCTGGGGTAGCAGGTGGGAGATTAGAAACACAGCTAAGCTGCGGGCGGATTTAGGGTAGCAAGGAGTAAAGGGAGGGGCAATCTCGCCGTGGGAGACTTAGAAGAGGCCAGTGACTGAGTCATATGGCAGGTTAAAAGTGAGCAAGTGTGTGTGTGTGTGTGTGTGTGTGTGTGTGTGTGTGTGTGTGTGTGTGTGTACATGTCTTTCATCCATGGATCCAAGGAACCCAGGGGGGTGGCTGGTCATGTGATAAGCCCTGAGCGTAAAGTGAGGTAGTAGACACTACATGATACAATATAGATATAAAGATACAGAAATGATTGATAGACAATGATAGATACAGATAGATAGATAGATAGATAGATAGATAGATAGATAGATAGATAGACAGACATGGCGGAGGTATCATGGAAAATCACTAGGAAATAGAATTGAGTTCAGTTAAAGAATAAATCAAAATAATGATCTTGAAGGCAGTTCACGTAGTCATGCAAATGCTGATAGACTGGGGTTACATGCCCCTCTGTGCTGACACCCTCTCCAGCCTCCTGCCTGTCTCCTACCAGGGTGACAATATTCCCAAGGCCACTTGGTAAGGTCAGCAGTTGACAGAGCTGGAGTGGTAACCAATGCAGGGAGGCTGGCTCCTGTCTCTCATCTTGTGGTCACCACAGTACCTTCCCTGGTGCCAGCCTCGGCCCCCAGAGGACCCTGCTGCTAGAAAGGCCCTGCTTCTGGCCTTGGCTAACTGCACTGCTTCCCAAGTCAAGGCTGCCAGGGCTCTCTTGTGTTTCCTGGAGCTGTGAGCTGTTGTCATGCACTGGGCTGCAGGGCACATCCTCAGGGCAGCACTTCACCTATCTCTTTCCCAGACTTTGCACAGACTGTGGGGCCCCTGAGGTGGTCGGTCTCTGTACTGACTGGTTTTGTGTGTCAACTTGACACAAGCTGGAGTTACCACAGAGAAAGGAGCCTCCCTTGTGGAAATGCCTTCATGAGACCCAGCTGTAAGGCACTTTCTCACTTAGTGATCAAGAGGAGAGGACCCAGCCCATTGTGGTGCTGCCATCCCTGGGCTGGAGGTCTTGGGTTCTATAAGAGAGCAAGATGAGCAAGCCAGGGGAAGCAAGTCAGTAAGTAACATCCCTCCATGGCCTCTGCATCAGCTTCCGCTTCCTGACCTGTGTGTCCCAGTCCTGACTTCCTTTGGTGATGAACAGCAACATGGAAGTGTAAGCTGAATAAAATCTTTCCTCCCCACTTGCTTCTTGGTCATGATGCTTGTGCAGGAACAGAGGCCCTGACTAAGACAGACTCCATGTACCCATGCACTGCGTAGGGCTGCCCTCACCCAGTGACTGGATGCAGGGGTATATACACCCCAGGCCTTCTGCTTTGATAGAAGCAAGTTCAGGTGTTCACCAGACTCTGTTGTGTGACCCACACTACGGCACACCCAGGAAGCTGGCCCTGTTTGTGACCCTTTATTGATTTCCTTCCCTGCCCAGCCTCATTTCCCTAATGACTCTGCCAAGGACTACTTCCTAGACATTTTCATGAGGTTTACTTTCCCATGCCCTACCTATGAGGAAGTCCCTGCCACAGGAGGATGGGGCTCCCTACAATGCCTGCCCATCCACAGGGCAGGGGCTCTGCTCTTCTGTCACCCAGGCAGAGAACTCATTGAATCCCAGCAGTTCTCTGTACGGACAGCTGGGATGGCTGCTGCTGTCCTGTCTGGACTCTGACCAACAATGATCAGAATTGGCGCATGATCCCCCGTTATATCTACACTGGATAAAGTTAGCGGCTGGAAGAGGTACAGCGGTAGTCAGAATGTGAGCGGGGCGCCTACCTCCTGTGCCTTGGAAAATAAAGGCAAGGAAGAAAAAGTAACTTCTGGGAAGGTGGCTCAGTGGTTAAGAGCATATACTGCTCTTCCAGAGGGCCTGAGTTACATTTCCCAGCAGCCATAATGGGCAGCTCACAGCTTACTGTAACTCTAATCCCAAGGGATCGATGCCTCTGCAGTCTATTCAAGCACCTGAACTCAGGTGTACAATTTACCACACACACACACACACACACACACACACACACACACACACACACACACCTCACACACCCACACACCACACACACACACTCACACACACACCCACACCACACACACCACCACACACACACTCCCACACAACCCACCCACCACAACGCACGCACACACACACACACACACACACACACACACCCACACACACACACACACACACACACACCACACACACACAGGCACCCACACACACACCACACACGCAAGCACACACACACACCACACACACACCAACACTCACACACACACTCTCACATGCATTCACACTCACACATACATACACACTCACACATACACATACACACACACACACACACACACACACACACACACACTCACACACACACACACACACACACACACTCACACACACACACACACACACACACACACTCACACACACACACACCAACACACACACACACACACACCAACACACACACACACACACACACTCACACACACACACACACACACACACACATACACACACACACACACACAGCACACACACACACACACACACACACACACACACACACACACGCACGCACACACACATGTATGCACATAGGCATGTGCAATGAAAAGTTAATATTTTTAAAAGAAAAGAAAGATCAGTGCTAGCTAACACTCACTAGATTGCAAATGTTATTTACTCCCTGAAGGCTGAATAAGTACCTACCCTGTGCCAGACACTTGCCCTGGTACCAAGCAAACAATGCGAAGAGGGGAAACACTAGGCCTGCCTCCAAGCTTGGACAGGAGTCTACACTCTCAGAGAAATTAGTACCATGAACGCACCACATCTAATTTGCTAGGAATATGTTTTTTCTTGATGCTGAAAATGGAACCAGATTCTTGTGCATCCTTAGCCCATTCTCTGAGCCAATGATCGGCCATAGAGAAATGTTCTAATAGACTAAACCCAAGATGGCCGCCCTGCAGTACCACCAGCCCATTTCAACATTGGGGAATCATCTGCACAATCTTTTATTTATTCTTGTTTATGTATATGTGTGCTTGCCTGATATGTTTATGCACTGTGTAGGTGAAATGTCTGCCCATGAGAGCCAGAAGAGGGTGCAGATACTGGGAATATAGGTGACATGATATGCCTTGTGGGTATATCTTGTGTTCTCTGTGATCCCAAAACCATGCACTGAAACCTCTAGAACTTGGAGACAAAGTACACCCATCCTCTGTTAAACCTATTGTCTCAGGCGCTCATACAAAGATGAAAGGTGACTGGCATAATCATGGGTTACAATCTCTTGAAAAACCTTATTTTAGCATATGGAAACCAGGAGCTCTGGCGAGTTTAATTCCTAGAAGTACAAACAGAAAAAAAGTGCAAAGCACTTCCACAAACTGACATTCCTTCAGTCTATGGTAGTGTGCGCCTTGTGTCTATAGGAGGGTGCTCCCACCATCATTAAAGTCAAATAAAGAAATAAGTAAAGTCAAACAGAATGAATGAGCAGTGCTAGTGATGGTTGTCATACAATATCTGGGGAGGCAGTTGATAGCCTCCTCTAGCTTTGATCTGGGATTCCAACAGCGTCCCTCGGAACTGTTGGGTCACAGGTCCCTGGCGCACCCAAGGTTACATACACAGCTAGTCTAGAATCTGTCCTGCTTCTGGGTTGGCAGGACTAACAGCATTCATCAAAACTGCCATTTCCATCCCCCCACTACTCTGATGTGCAAGAAAACATGAGAGCGAGCTAGGGAGGACAGGAGCCTCCTATACAGCCAGTCACCCCCTCCATGTCTGGAAATATCTGCACAGACTGAGGTGACTCAAATCTGATCGTGCTCCACCCACCCCACATCCTCATTCCCACATCCTCTCAACACAAGGATGATGAAATGAAGGGTGTCCAAGCCAGGAGCCAAGAAATTATACCTGGTAGGATCTGTCCCATTTTTGACGGTGACTCCAGGATCAGGAGAGGAAACCACAGCAGTGGACTTGGGTAGGGATGGGGTCGTAGTTGTGTCACTGGGCGAGTATTTTGTGGTAACGAGGATGGAAACTGCAGTCAGCTTTGCAATAGGAATGATGTCAGGGATGGACACATCTGAAGAAACTGCAGGAAGACATTTATAGATAATGAATGGGTAGATGGGTGGATGGACGGAAAGATGGAGGGATGGATGAGAGATGGATGGCGGGAGAGATGTATGTATGTTTGTATGTTTGCATGTATGTCTGTCTGTCTGTCTGTCTGTATGTATGTATGTATGTATAGATAGATGGATAATGGATGGAGGGACCAATGTATGTATGTAAATATAGATTGATGGATGAACGGATAGAATGATGGACAGATGGACAGATGAGTAGATGAAAAGCAATGGAGCTGAGGATGGAAATAAACATTGCCATCCAAGAAACAAGGTTTTCTTTTGCTAAACTCCAAAGAGAGAGTATGAAGTCATCCTGAGTCAGAGGGAGTAAAAGAGGAACGGAAGGAGAAAAGGAGGAGGGGGGAGGGGAATGGGGAAAGAGTTCTTGGTCCTTTGAGTTGGGAATTCTCTTGCCTGCTGCTCACTCTCCACCAGCCCCATCCTCTCCTGACACTGTTCCTGCTGCCTCTGGAAGTCACGTCACTCTCAGGCTGTCCTGTACTGGTGTATTGCAACTGAGCCCCATCTTGGGGTTGGCACAGATTCTCCTGGTTCTAGGGAGTGAGGCCTGTTCCTTTGCTCTCTGCCATCCCTGACACATCCACTGTTACTTGCTGGGGATGTAGAGCCCTGCAAGGCACAGGCTATTTCTCAGAGAATTCAGAAACTCATAGTGGGGACTTGTGAGTACGTTTGTCACTACTGAAGTGAGCCTAGAGACTTTTTCCTCATAAGCAAGTGTCATTTCATGTCTACTGAGGCAGGGTCTGCATTTGAAATAAGACCTTCAAGTTGTTTATGCCCACAGCAAGGCCTGCGATGCACAGTTTAGAAGCCCAAGGTAGGGCCACCGATGGCATCTTGGGAGAAGGAGGGTAGATTGCAAGAGGCTTCCTAAGAATGTGACTTCTAATTAGAGATCTGGGAAATGGGACCCAACTGTCTTCCAAGTCCACTGCTTACCTTTTACTGAACTGTGCTACCCAAGGGAAATCCACTTCTTATTGTCCTGAAACTCAGATGAAGATTCTGGGAGAAAGCCAGGCTGCTAGAAACCCTGGCCTCCAAGGCATCCTTACCTGACCTAGCTCTCTGTACACACCATCAGCGTGTACTCCGTAAGCCTGAAAGGATGGCTGAACTATGAATCGGTTTTCCTCAGAGCTCAGAGAGAGTTGTGTCTCATTTTGTTTTTTTATTTGCAAGAGCCACAAGACTTGTGGCCCATGGAACTCAAACTTTGTAAATGATCCCTGTGTAT
This sequence comes from Rattus rattus, assembly GCF_011064425.1. Classification (NCBI taxonomy): domain Eukaryota; kingdom Metazoa; phylum Chordata; class Mammalia; order Rodentia; family Muridae; genus Rattus; species Rattus rattus. The sequence goes on along the minus strand of NC_046157.1, from coordinate 81,737,635 downwards.
GCGTGCACATAAATTGTCATGTGAGTGTGCATATACATGTATGAGGGTGTACATGCATGTAGAGGTTAGATATCAACCTCAGGCGTCCTCCTTCAGGGTACCTTACTTTTTGAGGCAGAGTGTCTCCTCTTTTTCTTGATATTTGCTGATTTAGCTAGGCTGGCTGGCCAGTGTGTCTCAAGGATCTATTATTAGTGTAGGCCACCACCTCAGGCTTTTTAATGTTAGAACTGAGGTTAGAACCCGCATGTGCATGTCAGGCCCTCACCAGCAGAGCTGTCTCTCCAGCCCTGCCTGCACTACATTTGAACACGCCACAGACTTTTGACATGTGTCTTAGTTTGGGCTTCCATTGCTATGAAGAGACACCATGACGATGACAATTCTTACAAAGGAAAAAAATTAAGTGGGGCTGGCTTGCAGCTCTGAGGTTTCGTCCATGATCATCATGGAGGGAATCAAAGGGCGCTGTGGGTAGACATGGGGCTGGAGACATCTGGATCTGAAGGCAGCAAGAAGAAAGAGGAACCCTGGCCCTGACAAGCATCTGAAACCTCAAAGCCCACGCTCATGACTTCAACTTCCTCCAACAAGGCCACACCTCTACTACTGTAGGAGCCTATGGGTAGTTCATTCAAACTACCATAACACCTAGTATGTCTCCTACATGGAATAGACTTGGGGTCAAAGCTCGGATGGGACTGACCTTCAGGTCCTTACTTGACCAAATGTCTAGGCATCATGGAGAGGGCTCTGTTGAAGCTCTGAACATCATAGACAAATGCAAGGAGCCTGGTACCTCTGCAGTGTTCAGAATGAGCTGTGAAGGGGTCTAGGGACCAGTGAAGGTCCCAGGGCTGCCATCCCAAAGCTCACAGGTTCTTACTTATTAATGGTGGATCCAGGATGAGGACTCACATCTTTCACTCCAGAGTCTTCCTTACTGTCTCCCTGCCTCCTCTCTGTCATGTGACCACCTCCATCTGCTCTGAGGTAATGGTGTGCTGGAGCCTACCAGCCCTGGAGAGGGTTCTCATGGAATTATAGGCAAGGAACACTCAGGAATGGAAGGTTGTGAAAGCTTTAGGGAACTTTAAGATTCTTCCACATTAATCACTGTGGGATTAATGGGATTAATGATAGATGGGATAGCTCAGCGGATGAAGGTTCTCTGTGCCAAGCCTGATGACCTAAGTTTAGCCCACATGGTAGAAGGAGAGAACTGAGTCCCAAAAGAACATTTGCATGTCTGCCATAGCATGAGCGTGTGGAAGATTTCTGTTAGCAACAGCAGCAAAAATGTTCAGAGATACTGGTTCTTACCAGTGTCCTCAGAGGCCAGCAAGCCTCCTAGGGTTGGCTCCAAACTTAACAAGTTGATGGCCTTGTGGGAGGGGTCGTTTTTGGTGCCTCAGTTTTCAGCCTCCAGAGCGCCTAGGCATTCTCAAACTTCCTAATGCTATGGGCCTTCAACATACTTCTTCATGTTGTGATAAACCCCAATCATAAAGATATTTCATTGCTACTTCATAATTGTAATTTTGCTACTGTTATGAATCACAACGTAAATATCTGATATGCGACCCCACTAGGGCTTTTGACCCACAGGTTGACAACCCCTCTACTAGAGGACGCAGTTTCTTGAGTCCTCTCCAATCTCGAGCCTTGTGACTCAGGAAGGCTTGAAAACGACATAGAAAGGGGAAGCTCACCTTTTGACACCACTAGGTGGATAGTTCTGAGAGTATGGATGAAGTTTCTACGATTCCCAAAGATCCCACAGTGATAGATGCCCGAGTCGGCCGTCTTGAGCTCAGTCATGGTGACAGTGAAGAAGCTGAACCGAGAATCTTCCTGGATGGAGAATCTTAGATTCTCAGCACCTCTGCTGACACTCAACACTAAAGGTTGACAAGTGCCTTCTGGTGTTTCCTTACACCAGAACTTCCCATAGGAGCGGTATCCGGGATTATACCAGCATGTCACAGAAACATTCTTGCCCTCCACTGTTTGAAGTACCTCCAAGTCCTGTGCCCGGGAGCCTGGGAATACACGCTTCCTGTCAGAGCCCCATCCTCTGCAGCAGCAGGAGAAAATAGGCTCCCTTCTCAGGGGGTGACCCCTCTTCGTCTCTATGCTCAGAATTTGCTTTCAGCCAATGGCTGGCCACAACCTCCCATGTATTCTGCCTTCCCAAGCACAGAGCCCCACTGTGCACACCTCCTGCCCCTGCCCTCTCCTCAACCCAGATCCTTCCTCTGTCTCGTCCCCTGTCCCTCACCTGAGGCCAGGGAGCAGCAGCAGCACTGAGGAGAGCAGGTATGTGGCCTCCCAGGCCATCACCTGTTCTCCTCCTCAGCTGGGGTGGGAGCAGGAACGGAGGGATGCGCCAAAGGGAGGAGAGCAGTGGGCGGATTCAGGAGCCACCACAGCCAGTCCTGCATGAACTGCTGAGGAAGCCGGAGACCTCTGTGGGCGAGAGGGAGCTAGGCAAGGCCAGTGTGGTCCTGTGTATCCTCAGCTGCAGGCTTTGGGTCTAGGCCTCTGCACTGAACTAGATAAAGGCTCTCAGAGACTCTGTGCTCTACTGCCTCATAAGGCCCGGGCTGAGGGCTGAGAAAGCCTGAGGAAAGTGAAGTAAGAGGATGCTCATTTCTCCTCCCCCTAAGAGGATGCTCATTTCTCCTCCCCCACCCCCATTCTCCCACTTCCTCTCCAGCTTACAGTCTCTGTTATCCACTCAAGATGGACCCACTGAAGGTAGATGACAGAATTAGAGGCTCTTTGGAGACCTGGTTAGAACTCTAAGCCCAGCTTTCCCTCAGGGATCAGAACCTTTTGACCAGCCCTTCTGTCTCATGTGGAGCAGAGGTGACTAGAGGAAAGGAGATGACATTTACTCTCAGGAACAGAAGAACAAGGGGGCAGGAAGGAGCCTGGTCAGGGTGGGGATGGGAAACCTGGGTACGAAAGAAAACTTCAGAATGGAGCCCCAGGCCCTGTGTCACCCCCATACACCCAGCTCCCCAACATGCCACACTCACTGCTAAGAAGTCGATGTAGCCATCACACACATTTTTAAACGAACTGTCACAGGACAGTGAGATCTTCAGCAGGTAAGGACACTGGCTGCCAAGACTGAGAACCTGAGATTGGGCCCCAAGACCCACAGGCTGGAAGGAGAGACCTCAATTCTCAATCCGCGTGCCCTCGGTTCAACAGAAAGAAAAACTGAAATAAATCCACCTTTCATTACATGAGCTGTGGAATATCAATAGCTACAGGCTATTCACAGTTATCAGATCAGTAAGGGGAAAATCAGGCATGAGGGTGTCTGACTATCACCCTAGAACTTGGGAGGTAGAGGCAGGAGGATGGCAAAGTCAAGTTTATCCTTGGCTACACAGCAAGTTCAGTCAGTGTTGCATGAGAACCTATTTCAAAATAAACAAATAAACATAATTTTAAAAGCCTATGATAGTGGGGAAACCTTTAAATGGCAATGCAGTGTTTCAGGTAGGATGCCAAGGAACAAGGGTTGATCCAGATTGGCACAGGACTTGTGAAGGGCTCTGGGGAAGAAAGGGACAAAGGAGTGGGTAGTGATGCTGGCACCAAGGAAGCACAGGTCACCCTGTGAGGAGGTCTGAGAGGTGGGAAAGCCTTTGATCAGGTTGGCAAAGGGGTTTCAAGCCTTGAGGTTCCAGTGTCAATCAGTCAGTGGCAAGGCAGGGTGTCTAGGGGGAGTTGAGCATTGACAAGGTGACATTCTGCCGCTGAAGGGCTATCTGTGGTGACTCCTCACCACTCCCACTATGGAACAGGAAGTCCAAGGATGCTGAGGGCAGACCTGGCAGCATTCTTCCCAGTAAGCAGAGCAAGGCATGCATTCTGCAGCCACTATGTAAACTCTATGGGAGCGTGCACAGCTGTGGCCACAGGGTTACTTCTCCACTCTCAGTGCACAAAAACAAGCAAGCTTGTGCGGGGGTCTTCAGCCCCTGTTGCCTCTCCACGGCAGGCAGCATCCCTGGCCTCTCTGGTACCCTTGCTGCCTGAGCCCCTCCCAAACTCTACTGGCTCTGCTGGAGCTCAAGAAAGAAAGGCAAGAAGAAGAAGAAGGAGACTGGGCTGGGGTTTGAGAAAAGAGAAGCCATGCAGGCTGCAGGAGCTGAGGAATAGGTGTCTACAGCACTCCTGTTCCCAGTGTCCCTACCATGGAGTCCCCAAGTGGGGAGGGCTCAGAGTGAACAGCTCTCATGTGTTGCAGGCTCACAGAGCCCCACCGTCGTGTGAACACATGTGAGGGGTTGGGGTTCACTGTCACACTCTCCTATCTAACTTCTCCTTCGCTGAAGACCTCCATGCCCACCAGCTGGGCCAGTCCTGGTCTCCTCTGTCCATAGGTCCTTCGGAGGGCAGCCTTGCCAAGGTCCAGACTGTGCAGTGTCTGTGCCCAAATCTCTATAACCTCCCGCGGGCATCACCCAGCTCCTGACGACAGCCCATGCTCCGGGCTACATAGAGCATCCTCCTCCACGAAGCCTGAGCCCCATCCTGAGCTTGCAGCATCTCCACAGCTCCTCTCCCTGACGGACTCAGACTCTTCCTGCCTCCTGTACCACAGCTCCTGACCCTGTGTGAGGGGCTAATGCGTAAGCAACTGCTCTGTGCCTTCTCTTCCTCAGACTTCCTCATTCCTCTGAGGCCAGAGCTGGCTGACTTCCCTTCCCTGCCTGCCTCTTCCTCTCTAGACAGTGAGGTCTTCGTGTGCAATTGACATGCACACCCACTTGCCCTAGAGGGTGGTGTGCGGGGGACTTCTCTCTGTGTTCCTGTCCAGAAGAGGACACGGCATCAGAGAGGGACAGTGACTCATTGTAGTCACACTGACTTGAGAGGCTGCCCTGGGGAGTCAAACTCAGGCCTTGATCTCAGGTCCATTGCACGCTAACTATTCACAAGGAGATCACACTGAAGAGGACACTGTAGTGGTTTGACTGAGATGGTCTCCGTAGTCTCAGGCACTTGAACTCTTGATACCCAGTTGGGAGCGCTGTTTGGGACAGATTGGGAGGTATGGCCTTGCTTTGAGAGCCTAAGTCCTTAACCCTACTGTGAGTTCCCTCTCCCCTTCTTGCTTGTGGTCCAGCCTGCTGCGTGCTGCCATGCTGCTCTGTCAGTGGGGTCTCGGCTCTTTAGAATGGCCAGCCCAAATCCATGCCTCCTTCCGAAAGTTGCCTTGGTCATGGTGTGACACGGACCAGTGGCCTTCAGTTCAGGTCCCGGAGCGGGTAGACCAGGACTGACACAAACGAAGAGGAGAGGGAGGCTGGCATCAGGTCTTGCAGAAGCTGACAGCTAACACCAGACTCATTTATTAGTAACAACAGCAGTTGTATGTGTGTTGCAGAGGGGGAATGGGACAGGCAGCAGAAAGCTCTCCTGCAATGGGAGGAAGTCAGCAGGAAGCTAATCACACAATGTTGCCTAAAAGTAAGACAGGATATCAAGAATATCAGACTGAGCACACAGTGGCACTGGGACTCAACCACAGCTCCTTGTGCGGAAGAGTTGGGTCCAAAGGACCTCTGAGAAAATCACACCTTCCCTAGGCCCTGGCCCCAGGGTATTGATGAGTTTACTAGGCATTTCCTAGTGTTGGATAAGGAACTCCATTCCTCCTCAGTGCATTAGAGCTTCAGGGAAAGCCTTGGATCAGCTGGCTCTCACAATGGTGTTTTTTCCCAGCAACTGATAATCCAGCCACCATCACAGAGCCCCAGCACCCCTGTGTTGAGGAGAGAAGCAGGAAGTGAGGAGATTAAGGAAGCTGACAGTTAGCTTTTTTAAAAAGATTTATTCATTTATTATATATAAGTACACTGTAGCTGTCTTCAGATACACCAGAAGAGGGCATCAGATCTCTTTACAGATGGTTGTGAGCCACCATGTGGTTGCTGGGAATAGAACTCATGATCTCTGGAAGAACAGTCGGTGCTCTTAACCGCTGAGCCATCTCTCCAGCCCTGACAGTTAGTTTTAACTGTCAACTTGACACAGCCTAGAGTCTCCTGGACAGAGTCTCAAATGAGGGATTACCCAGGTCAGACTGGACTGGGACATTTCTCTGAGGGATGGTCGTGATTGTCAGTTGATATGGGAGACTCCAGTCCACTGTGGGAGACACCATTCCCTGGGCAAGTGGTCCTGAGATGTATGAGAAAGCTAGCTAAGCACGGGACGGCAAGAGAGCCAGCCGACAGTGAGCCTCCATGGTCTCTGCTCCAGTCCCTGCTTGACTTCCTGTCCTGACTTCCTTCAAAGCTGGGCTGTGGCCTGGAAGCTCAGCCCAATAAACTCCCTCCTCCGCAGACTCTTGGTCAGAGTGGCTGGTTTTTGTTGTTATTGTTTTCAAAGTTTTTTAAAAAATTATGCGTATACTTGTGTACTTGTAATGGTTTATATGTGCATATGTGTGCACCTCTAATATTTTATATGTGCATATGTATGTACCTATAATGGTTAATATGTGTACATGTGTGTACCTGTAATGTTTTATATGTGCATATGTGTGTACCTATAATGTTTATATGTGCACACGTGTGTACTTGTAATGGTTTATATGTGTACACATGTGTACTTGTAATGGTTTATATGTGTACATGTGTGTACCTGTAATGGTTTATATGCATATACATATGTCCCTGTAATGGTTTATGTGTGCATAGGTGTGCACCTGTAATCATTTATATGTGTATGCGTGTGCCCTGAAACTGGAGTTATGGGATGAGCTCTTAATGTGGGAGCTGGAAACTGACCCTGGGTCCTGGCAGGAGCCATGAGCATGTTAAGCATGGGCCGTCTTTGCAGCCCCTTGTCAGAGAGTGTTAGTCACAGCAGCAGGAGGAACACTCAACTCCCTCTGCTCCTAATGAGCATCAGGACAGGAAAGAACTCCAGGGAAGCATCTCCAGGAGACACTTGCAGCTCACACAGTGCTTATGTCAGCCATTGTGTTCCCAAGCAATCTTTAGAGGAAGGAATTATTGTCCCCTTTCATAGGAGAGAGAACTGAGGCCCATCAGGGTTAGTGACTTTGTCAGGGTCACAGGGCACCACTGGTCCTTGTGCCTGACCTCTCTATCAGGGTCATCAGGATCAGTGAAGAGATAATGGAAGTATATGAGTGGAGGGGACTCTGGGTTTTGCGAGTTAATCTCTATTTGTCACTCAGTAGGGTGGTGGCTCTGCATGTGTGCTTGCTAGCTAGAGATGTGTATATGGGTGGATATCTGTTTGTCCGTCCATCCTTCTAGAATTTGATTTGCTGATGTTCAACCTGGTTCAGACCAGAAAGCTTTTCTTGGTTCAGACCAGGGAGGATAGAGATGCACTCAGTCGAAGGGAGCAGGGAAGATTTGCAGGTAGGTTGGAAAGCCCCGTGAGTCCGTATGGTGAATGATCACACTAGAAGCAGCTGCAGGGAGGCAGATCAACTTTTCTTGGGGTGATTCAAGGCTTATATAGTTTTGGGGGATCAGTGGTGGGCACATCTAGTGTAGGCAGAGGTATGGACTAAAGGGTTAGGGTACCAATGCCTCATTAGCTTGGGGAAGCATTTTCAGGAATCTCGGGTGCTAGCTAAATGGGTTCTTATTAGGAGAACGGAAGTTGAATCTGTAATCTAACTAAGGTTATGTGGCATTCTGCATGTCAGAGGCAAGGTCAGAGAAGGGGAAGCCCTGACAGTAAAGGGAGTCCTCCATTTCATACCAAGCTCCAGAAGGCTGTCAGGTCAATGGTAGACTTTGACTTTTTTTTTTTTTTTTTTAGCAGAGTTTGTCCACAGTTGCTCTGGATCCTAGAAAGTGCTTTCCCATGACAAAATAGGGCCTCTCATCTCATTCCCTTCCTAAGGAGTTCTCTTTGGGGATCTCCCCACTGGATACATTTGCCATCTCTTAACTACCAATGAGCCAATATTCTCTTCCTATCTCCCACTTGAGCAAATCCTGCCCTCAGTCCAAATATCTAGAATGTCTGAAAAAGAAAATCATCTATTGTACACACACACACACACACACACACACACACACACACACACACACACGTTGCCAAGTCCCACTTCTCCAAGTCACTGCTGTTTCCAGTCAGGCATCCACCTAAGTCTCACTGCCTCTCCTCACACGCCCACCTTCCATAAGCAGTGACTGCTGATTTGCAAAGAAGGGGCTGAAGACACGCATGGCTCAGTCAGTAGAGTGCTTGCCTTGCAAGCACGAAGACCCGGGTACACTGATGTGTGCTTTTAACCTGGGCATTGGTGAGCCATGCTCCAGCTGTCCCTTCGATACTTCACTCCCTGGTCTATCCTGGTCTCAAGCCTCATTGGTTACCATGAGTCTGAACCTTGGCTTGATTGAACTTATGTTAATACTAGGATCAGGTTGAGGGAGTCTCTAGGCTAGGGTAATTTCAGGGGGAAGATTCCCTAGGCATGGGCAGCACCACCGCATGAACTGCATTCCAGACCGAACAAAAGGGAGAAAGTGAACTGAACACTAATGTCCATCTCTCCCTCTTACTGGGGACACAACGTGGCCAGTCTCCTGCTCCTGCCTTATCCCTTCTCCACCATGTGGTACTGAGTCCCCTGGACACACTGAACACTTCCTCCCTTATGATGTTCCAATGTTTTAGATACTGTCCAGGCAGCCATTGTCTGTCAATTTATAATTATAATGGTCTGTATACGCAGGTAATATTTTTTTCCCTCTCAAATCTCTGATGGGGTTGAAGACTAGATAGTTATAGTCTTACTATAAGCCTAACTTGTTTGGGATTTAAGATGTTCTAGGTCTAAGAAAATGTTTTTAGTTTGATAATGCAAGTTAGGATAGAAATGGATTTCGATACAGGACTTTGAACTCACCAGAATAGCATAGATACCAGAATACTTTCTCCTGGGTTGCCAAATACAAACAGACTGGACTGTTTGAATAGAACTCTTACCTAATAATTTTCATAGCTGTTCCTACTGCATGTTGTTTATTATATAAGAGAAAGAGCCTCTTTATTGAGACATGAAGGGGAATTGTTGAGGTTTGGTCTGCAGCTATGCACTGTAACGCTAAATTCGGTACGCAAGGACCTAGTTGCCCCCAAGTGCTGGGAGCTCACTTCTCATGCTTACCAGCTTTTGTTGCGCAAACCTTATTCCTTAATTTAAAACTATTTCCATTGGCTGCTGGATGGAGACTCTCAGAAGACAGTTATGCTAGGCTCCTATAGGCAGGCAACAGGTTCAGGGATGGCCCCTGCTCCAGTTGTTGGGAGACCCCCATGAAGACCAAGTTGAGCATCTGCTACATATGTGCAGGGGCCCTAGGTCCAGGCTGTGCTTGCTCATTGGTCGGTGGCTCAGGCTCTGGGAGCCCCCAAGGGTCCATGTTAGTTGATTCTGTTAGTCTTCCTGTGGAGTCCCTGTCTTTGGGTCCCTCAATTCTTCCTCCAGCTCTTCCATAAGACTCCCTGAGCTCTATCTAATGTTTAGCTGTGGATCTCTGCCTCTCTTTTCACTAGCTGCTGGGTGGAGCCTCCCAGAGGATAGTTTTGCTAGGCAACTGTCTGCAAGCATAGTAAAGTATCATTAATAGGGTCAGAGATTGGTGCTTGCCCATGGGTCTCAATTTGGGCAGGCATTGGTTGGTGTGGCAGAACCTTCCCCTAATGAATAAAGATTTCAGGGGACCAATCACTCGGCAAGGAGTAGGCAGGACTTCCGGACCAGAGAAGGGAAGAGAGGAGGCAGGAAAAGGGGACTTGCTTTTGGATGGGTAGAGCTTGGGGGGTGGCCATGTAGCAAACAAGAGGCTCCCGGTTTAGATGGTGGATCCACTGGGATTCCCCACCGGAGGATTTAACTCAGAATGGCTTACAAATCAGGATGCTAGTTGCTGTGCTCAGCGATTGAGTTACCCGTTAATTCTTAACTAAGTTTGTGTGGTGTTTTCCTTCACACAGTGACTCAACTGAGATCCAGAGAAAGGTACAGTGGCAGGGCACTCCAGTCAGCCACGGGGATTTGGATGCATGGGGCTGGCAGGGCAGGGACCTGGCATGGGAACTTAGCAAGTCGGGTGGAGAGATTTTGGAGCTTTGCGTCAAAGAGGCTCCACGAGTTGAGAACAGGCCAAGCCTGCCGGCCTGCCCACTGGTGGTAGCATGGCGGCTTAAAAAAAAAAATAATGCAACAGGTTGGCCATTCCCCGTCTCTGCTCTATCTTCGTCTCTGCACATCTTGTAGGCAGGACAGATTTTGGGTTGAGGGTTTCGTGGTTGGTTTGTTGTCCTTATTCCTCCCTAAAAATGGCTACAGCCAATTTCTGGAGGAATAAGAGGCAGCTTTTGAGTTACCTGATTGGAGGTTGCAGAGGAAGGAAGATGGACAGATGGGAGAGAGAAGAAGCTGATGCGAATGGAAATGGACCATGAGCACATGGTCAGGAGAAACAGCAAGTGTTTGGGGTATACTGGGGAGGTAGCCAGGTCAGCAGTTAGGAAAATAGATTAGGGATTAATCCTCTGCCCCCAGTAATTGTCAAAACCAAATAAGATAACCAAGTCTAAGTCTCATTCATTCATAAGCTAGATGGGGAGAAGTTTAAATTGAGTCAACAACACCCATACGTTGCTGTCGATGGGTATCTTGTCACATCAATGAGAAAGTAAATAATGGGAGAAATAAACACAAATGTCCCTGCCCCACTGAAGACACCATAGGTTGTATAAATGGCTTCTATGGTATCTGTAGGTCCAGTGTGATGATGACAACAACAATAATGGTGGTGGTGATGGTGGTGACAGTGGTGATGATGAGGATGATGACAATGGTGGTAGTGGTGGTGGTGATGATATGGTGATGTGATTTTGGTGGGGATGGTGGTGACAGTGGTAGAGTACTTGCCTGACATGTGCAGGACCCTGGGATTTATTCTCAGTACTAAAAGAAAGCAAACAAACAAACTGACTGCACTGTAAGTGCTGACCCCCGATTCCTCAGGGAGACGAGGACTCCCTGGAAAGGGGAAGTGGCTGCAAACACAAAGGTCAGCTCCATTTTTTTTCTGGTAACAATAATTTAAGGTCAGAACACAAGAGGCTCCAGAATACCACTACCTTATCCAGGTGGGCATCAAAGAAAGAGGGGAAGGGAAAAACTTTGGTCAATTATAAATACCATCCACTCTGTGTGAAAGAGGGAAATGGGCCTCTGTGAAAGGCCACACACAGCTGGGCGCTGAGCCCTTTCCGCTTCTGTTTATTCACCCAGGGCAGCCCTGGAACCTGGACATGATTGTTTTCCCCCTTGAGCTCTCTCCTTAGCCTGTGACCCTGATGCGTGTTTTGCTGTGGGCTCAGAAGCTCGCTGCCATACTTCCATGTTCATAGTGAACTTTGAAGCTGGTTACCACGCTCTGACATAAGTACCAAAGTCTGCACAGCTCACATCAATACAGGTTGCTTTGCATTATGGGCTGAGTTCCCAAAAGAGGAAAGTTTGAATTCAAAAGCTTGAGAGAAAGCAATCCCATATTTTGAGTTTCACCAAAGCTGTCATCTCAACACTATCCAAAGAGAGCATCACTTATATTAAATAACAGTAGTACAGAACAACAATTTCTAAAAAAAAAAATCAGATCTAGTGATAATTTTTATTTTATTTTTTATTATCTAACCAATTTTAAATTAAATATATTCTGATGCTATTCTTTCTCTGCTTCAAGCCCTTCTAGATGCTCCTCCCTCATGACCCCCAACTTTAAGTTCTTTCTTAAAACAAAAACAAAAGCCACATGCAACAGTAAAAATCCCCTAAAATCAAGAAGACAGAATAAAACACCACCTAAGAAGAAAACACAGAAAGAAACCAACCAGCCAGCAACTATAACAACAACAAACCACTACCAAATTGTAACCAAATAAAAGCACACACAAAAATCTGTCATTCCGTTGGAGGAAACTCATTTTTCCCTCTCCCAGCAGGTATACAGGACAGTTCAGTTATTAACCTTTACCCTAACGGCTAGGTTTTCGTTCATTAATTCAAACCATTCATGTTATTACTAAATCAGAATAATATAAGCACAAAGGACCTGTGCAGACCCATGCAGGCCCTGTGTATGCTGCTTTATTCTCTGTGTGATCCTATGAGCTTTGCCATTGTTGATTCAGGGGGCCTTGTTTTCTTGGTGTCCGCCATGCTCTGGCTCTTACGCTCTTCCTGCCTCTTCTTCCATGGGGAAGCTCTGAGATGAAGGATTTGATGGCGACGTCCCGTAGAGAGCTGTGTGTTCCAAGGTCTCTCTCTCTCTGCGTTATATCTGGCTGCAACACTGCATTGGCTGCCATCTGCCCCAGAAGGAAGCTTTTCTGATGGTGTCTGAGCAAGGCACTGGTGGGCAAGCAGAGCAGAATGTCATCAGGAGTCATTTTAGCATTACTCTTTTTTAAAGACCAGTAGTATTACTTGGTTTTACTCTAGGGCCCTGGGCGATCTAGCCTCAGGTTCTCAGTCACCCTAGCAGTGGTGGGCATGGGTTCTGCCTTGTGGAGTGAGCCTTAAGTCAAATCAGTTATTAGTTGGTTATTCCTACAATCATTGTGCCACCACTGCCTTAGCATGTCCTGCAAGAAGGACACCATTGTAGGTAAGGGTTTGTGGCTGGCTTGGTGTTTACACTTATCCTTTGATAGCACGCAGACAGCCGTCTTGTACCCTTGTACCATAGACACTAAGCCATAAGGGCGAGGGCTGTATGTAGGCTCCACATTAAATGGGTTGTGTCGGTGTTGTCTTCAGCAATTAGGCTTCCAGTTCATGGAGAACAGCCCATAGTCTTGGCAACAGCTTGAGCTGGTTGTATATTCCTGTGGGGACCATTTGGCCAACAAAACATTTGAAGTAACTCAATCTTGGTACTTTCCGGAAGTGCCTTTTTGGGTGTCAAGGGAGAGGCAGTGCGGAGTCTTTCTTCCCTACTATTTGGCAAATTTATTTAGCCTGTCTTCACATATGCGTTGACGTAACCTGCTCCCATACATATTGTATCAGCTGGTTGTGAAAGGCTGCCCCTGTAATCTCAATTGTTAATTGCTGTGATGGCAGGGTATTTCCTCATCTGCCAAAAAAGAGGATTGTCTGAGATTATCATGTTAAAAGCAAGCTGCTTTCGGGAAGGTCACATAGCCCTCAATCTGGCAACACTAAGAGATGGACAGGGATTGCTGTCCTCCTGCTAAGTGGTTCAGAGTGAATAAGCTGTGGAAGCTCTCTCACTGTGTAATAGCTTTTTTTTTTGTATGAGGGAGCAGTGTGGATTTTAGTGAATAAAGAGCTGCTAGCCCCACCTTGTGATGAGATTACAGGATGGCAGTCCATGCCTCTTAGAAAACCCACAATAGCTCTCACAGCTACTATAAGGCAGTTACTCCCAGATGAGAAAAACCCACAAAATTATGAGGAATATGGATGGCAACCCAGAGATGCTACACCTAAAGAGATTTAAAGAGGCAATGGTAGCATATAGAATGCACTCACCCTGTGTGAAACAGGTATTAAATAACTGGGCCACAAAAAATGTATATTTCCAAATATTGGAAAGATTTAGTGATAGCTATATTGGAAGCTGGCTGTCTGCTACAGTGGTTGACCTTATAGAGAGAGGCAGCTTCAGCATTGGAGCAATGTAATAGGACTAGAGGTGTTAATATTGTCAAGAATCAGTTGCTAGGTGAAGGTCAGTATGCGGAGTTACCAATGCAGACTCTGTAGATCGATGTTGTACAGTAGCTTTAAATGCTTGCAACAAGGTTGCACAACAGGGAAGGTGATCTAAATCATTTACCAAGATAATCCAGGGCTCAGGTCAATCTTTTACTGATTTCTTTTAAAAACAAAAGTTAGCTTTAATGTAAATAGAGCAATATCAGATCCAGATGCAAGAGAGGTGATAATTGAGTCTTTAACTTTTGAGGATGATAATGCTGAATGCAAAGAGGCTATTAGACCTTTAAAAACAAGATCAGTGCCTCTTTATGAATAGGTTAAAACTACTGAAGATATTAGACCTAATGCTTATAATATTGCTATGATTGGATAGGCAATTGCTAAAGGTATTAGAGATGAAAATGTCTGATGCTTCAGCTGTGGAAGACAAGGTTAAAATAAAAAGCATCAGAACAGTTCCACATGTACCCTGGCAGTTGCACTCTCACTAGTTCTGGCTCTGCTGGACCATTGGAACTAGCACTAATTTATCTCAGATTAGTATCTCTCCAGGCAGCTCTCTGCAAGCTGTGAACACTCTGGTTCCAGCCACCCGGTAAAATCAAGACTCAACAAACTGTAACACAAGGATCAGATTTAGATGTTAAATTCTCAATCCACAATATATCCACACAATAAACTTACAACCAATTGATATGGATATAAACCATCCACCTAGATAAGATAAATCTGGCAACAGAAATCCATCCCAGCTATCTTGGCAATTCAAGACAACCTGGATCTGGGTCATCCTTCCCTGTCTCCATCTTGATTCTATCTTCTTCCTTTCTCTCCTGCCTTACAAAAGCTTTGTTCCTGCCCTATTTCTTTTACTGTCCAATCATGGCCCTGACCTAACTTGTCTGCCTTCACCTGCATAATGACATCAACCTACACAAGGTCATTTCCAAAAGGACCATAGACAAATAGTTCTAAGGATGATATTTTCTCTAATGATAATTCAGAAAGAAAGCTTCTTGGGATATGTAACAGATGTGGAAATGGCAGACATACAGCTTAGGAATGTAGAGCTCTCTTAGGAATGAGGCAACTCTTTACTATTGGGAAATGGACTGGGGGGGGCTTCCTTGGCCCCTCAATAAAAACAACATGAACTACTCACTCTATGTCAACCAAGAAGAGATTATCCCAGACAGAAACCAGAAAAATTAGTGCCTGATAGGACAGACAGCACAGCTCCAAACTTACAGAGAACCCGGTTAACAAGAACAGAACGTCTCCAATGGGTAGAACAAGAGATTTCAAAGGTACCAGGAAACAAGTATTTTGACAAACTTCCATAAATGATCAGAGACCAAAATTGGAATTACAATCAGATACAATTGAGATTCAAGGCCTAGTGGATACAGAAGCAAATGTAACAATAATTTGATGGATTCTTGGAATCCATCTTGGTCACTTTGAAAGGTAACTACAAAGTTTCTAGGATTGGGATAGTGTTTTAGGTTAAATAAAGTTTAAAATGAGCTAAATGTATATGACCAGAAGGTCAGATAGATTAAAGCCATATATAGACATAAATTTATGGGGAATAGATCTATCACAACAGTGAGAAAAACAGATTAACATTTCTTCAACTTCAGGGACAAGCCATGAAATAGGAGATGTTCTTGATGAAGGTATTGAAAAATGTTATCAAAAACAATTGCAGACCATGCAAGTTGCATAAGCAGGTCATAACAGATGTTAGCTCTTCAAATTTAAAAGGAAGAGTGGGGCATGGCTAATAAAGTATCAACTGCTCTACCATTAAAGTGGCTAACAACTCTGTTTAGGTAGATCAATGGCCCTTAACTAAGGGAAAATTATGGGTCCTATGCAACCTATAAGGCATTTCTTAACTAGTGATCAAGAGGAGAGGGCCTAGCCCATTGTGGGTGGTGCTATCCCTGGGATGGTAGTCTTGGGTTCTATAAGAGACCAAGCTGAGCAAGCCAGGGGAAGCAAGTCAGTTAGCAACATCCCTCCATGGCCTCTGCATCAGCTCCTGCTTCCTGACCTGTTTGAGTTCCAGTCCTGATTTCCTTTGGTGATGACCAGCAACATGGAAATGTAAGCTGAATAAACTCTTTCCTCCTCAACTTGCTTCTTGGTCATGATGTTTGTGCAGGAATAGAAACCATAACTAAGACAAATTGGTACCAGGAGTGGGGTATTACTGTGACAATCTGACCATGTTTTGGGGAGGGCTGTGGAAGGACTTTGGAACTTTGAGCTAAAAGAGCCTTTGGGATATTAAGAGCTCTGTAGGATGTTCTATAGGAGCTTGGAAGATAATGTTGAGAACAGTGCAGAAGATGGAAGTCTGGCTTGTGAAGTTTCAGAGGGAAGATTAAAGACTCTTATCAGGGCCATGTTGTTTGATTTGAAGATTCTGTGGTTTTGGTTAGCTGGGACCGAAGAATTGGCTGTAATTAGCAGGATACCAGAACTGCTAAAGTGAACCTTTGAGTTACTAGGACTATTGATGCTGGTCAGCTGGAGCTAAGAAATTAGTGGTGATTAAGAAGAGACCAACATCATTGAGGTGAAATCTTCTGGGCAATGTTTCTGCGAGTATAAAGAGTCTGTGTTCCAGAGATAGCCAAAGTTGTACCTTGTGCTGTGACTGAACTTGGTAATATGTAAGAGTCATCCAGGTGGGACTGCTTTTGAAGGCATGAAGGGGTCATGAAGAGCAGCTGAGGCTGGGCACTGTGAGAGGCTATGGAAGGCCATTGGTGAGGGTGCAGCCTCAGTTGCAATTAATGGCCCATGACTGAAGGGATCATGCAAAGGAGTTGAGGCTTGGCACCATGAAGAGAGCCTGTGAAAGGCTGTTGGTGAAGCCTAGTTGCAGCAGAAGACAGCAGCATTTTGGAGATGCCAGTACCATGAGATGACCACCAAGAGCAGTAATAGCTGTGGAGAATAGGCATCTGGAACTTAGAGGACAAGGTGTGTGCTACAAAGGGCTGGAGAAGTGATCCAAGCCCTTGGAGGAGCCTAGAAGATCATGGGTGGATCCCAGAAATTGGATGGTTACAGTTTTATTTTGTTTTTGATTGTGACTGTGCCTTGATATTTTTCTCTCTTGAAGGAAGAAAGTATTTCAGTGGACCCCCCCAGTGAAGAGACTTTGAATTTTAAAAGACTTTAAATTTTAAAAAATATTGGATATTTTAAAGGGATTGAATTTTTAATATGTAAAGACTGTGGGACTCTTAAAGTTATTTAGATCTTGGGGATGAATAAGAAAGTAAGGGTTGAAGCTTAATAGTGATGTGTTTGTGTGTCAAGTTGTCAAGGGGTCAATTGTACTGGCTGGTTTTGTATGTCAATTTGACACAAGCTGAAGTTATCACAGAGAAAGGAGCCTCAGTTGAGGAAATGCCTCTATGAGACCCAGCTGTAAGGCATTTTCTCAATTAGTGATCAAGGTGGGAGGGCCTAGCCCATTGTCGGTGGTGCCGTCCCTGGGATGGTAGTCTTGGGTTCTATAAGAGACCAAGCTGAGCAAGTCAGGGGGAAGCAAGCCAGTAGGCAATATCCCCCCATGGCCTCTGCATCAGCTTCTGCTTCCTGACCTGCTTGAGTTCCAGTCCTGACTTCCTTTGGTGATGAACAGCAACATGGAAGTGTAAGCTGAATAAATCCTTTTCACTCCAACTTGCTTCTTGGTCATGATGTTTGTGCAGGAATGAAACCCTGACTAAGACACCATGCAAGAATAGGATAGAGAAAATTTTGTTTTCCCTATGCCTAGATTTAACAATAAACAGCCTGCAAAAAGATATCAATGGAAAGTTTTGCCACAAGGAATATTAAACAGCCCAACCTTTTCCCATTATTTTGTACAACAACCATTAGAAATCATCTGTAAACAATTTCCTCAATCTTTAATTTATTATTATCTGGATGATATCTTGTTGGTTGATTCCAATACAGATAACATAGAAAATAAGTTGGTTGAAGTAAAAAAATTGCCTTTTGGGAGATTACGAATTACTCCTGAAAAAAAATACAAAGAGGTTGTTCTATCAACTCTCTAGGGATATAAGATAGGTCTACAGAAAATTCAACCACAGAAAGTACAGATCAGAAGAGATCAGTTACAAACTCTTAATGATTTTCAAAAATTGCTAGGAGTTATTGGCTATGTACCATCATTGGTTTAACTACTCGAGAGTTAAGTAATTTACTCAAAATTTACAAGGAAATTTGGATTTAAATGGTCCAAGAAAATTATCTACCAGAGACAACTGGCTCGTAGAAAGGAGATTACAGGATGCGTGTGCAGATTGCTGGGATCCCAAGCTTGATTGTACTTTAGAGATTTTATCTTCTATTCATTCTCCCACAGGAATTTCTCTTCAAAGAGAAAGTAATTTCTTAGAATGGACTTTTTTTTTTAAATATGAACAGAGTAAAATAAAATCAAATTTATATAGAATAGGATTCTGATTTAATTACAAAAGGAAGAATAAGACTTCATTGATTATCAAAAACAGACCCAGAAGAGATTATAGGGTCTTGTACAAATGCTGAAATTACCTCATTATGGGTAACTAATTAAGATTGGCAAAGAGCTTTCAGTAATTTTTCGGGAGAGATTAACAAATATGACCCCAAATCAAACAACTTCAGTTTATAAAAAGAATGAGTCGGAGTCTTCCTCATATAGTAAGAGAAACACCAATTTCTAAAGCTCTTACCTTTCATACAGATGCCAATAAATTTAGAATGACAGGCTATAAGACAGGAAATATAAGTAAAGTAATTCAAAGCCCACATATTCAGTTCAAATATCAGAACTATATGCTGTTCTCAAGGTTCTGTTAGATTTTTCCAGAATCCCTTAATACAGTTACTGACTATATGCAGAAAGAGTTGTTTTACATATAGAAACCTCTCTGAGCTTATTCCAAATGATTCAGAATTAATTTGTTATTTATACAACTACATATTTGTAGTTTCTCATATGAGTTTGCCAGGCCCATTGGCACTAGGAAATGAGAAGATAGATCAATAATTAATAGGAAATTTATCAGAAGCTTCAAAATTTTATAGAAGGCATAATGTAAATTATAGAAGTTTAGAGAAAAAAATTTCTATAACCTGGCAATAAGCCAAGGAAATTATAAAAAAAGTTGTCTTTCTTGTTCTTTGTGTAATCAAGCTTCATTACGTGCTGGAAGTAACTCTAAAGATACCCAAAAAAGTCCCCAGCTCCGAAAAAAAGAACCAAAAAAAAAAAAAAAGATACCCAAAAAATTTGGCAAATGTATGTCTTTTATTTTGCAGAGTTTGGAAAATTAAAGTACATACATCATACCATAGGTACCTATTCAGGTTTCCAAAAGGGCTTTTGCCTTGAGTTCTGAAAAGGCTGATTCTGTAATTATACATTTCAAGGAAGTGATGGACATTATTGGGATACCTTTACAAATTAAAACTGAAAATTCTCTAGCATATGTGTCCAGTAAAATGAAACAATTTTTTATATATCATAACAAAATATATTATAGGTATAGAGATGCACATAAAACAGAAAAGGAATATGAGATTTCCCAGCAATAGATTACATGATACTTTTTTAATGTTAAATCTTTTAAATGTCAGTGAGACAAGTAGATGCTGAAGAACACTCGATTTTAGAAAGGAATGCTAAATTAGATCAACCTCCTCACTTTAAGGATGTGTTGACCTCAGAATGGAAGTCAGGAAATATGTTGGGGAAGAGACTCTGCTTTATTTCCACAGGAAATGAAAAGTTATGGATTCCTTCAAATGTAATAAAAATTGACCCTGAGAGACCGCCTACAAATCTTGGCTGCTGATGGAAGGTGCAAAGAAAGAGACCAAAAGGACAGTAAAGAAGACAACATGAGCAGTGGTCCTTCTCTGTGGGGACAACAGGAGACTGGCTGAAAGAGAGGTGATAGCTTGTCACTCTAAAAACCCTTTGAATGCTGCAAATCATTCCTGGTTATGGTAGTTATGGTTAAGTACATAGGTAACAAGGCTCAAAACATTTACTCCTAATCTTCTGACTATAAGAGGGGTAAGTTGAGGAGACACGGGTGTCTCTGCAGTAGCCAATGAATCTTTCTGGCTACTTGGTCCTCATGACTTATTATTACATGCCATCCTCCCATATAGCATGGGTGGGTTATATGTAACCCCTTGGTAGAGTTTGATTGCACAGTGTAAATTTATTTTTAAAAGATTGGCTTCAGAATAAAGCCAATTAAAGATTAAAAAGATAGATTTAAAAAGATGGCTCAATGGTTAAGAGCACTGACTGCTCTTACAGAGGTCCTGAGTTCAATTCCCAGCAACCACATGTTGGCTCACAACCATCTATAATGGGATCCAATGCTCTCTTCTGGTGTGTCTGAAGACAGTGACAGTGTACTATGTACAGAAAATAAACAAATCTTTAAAAAAATTGGGCAGATGTTTTTCACATGCTCAGGCTTAGAGCACCAACCTTAGAGAATTGACATTAGCTGATCTGTGCACACCACACATTTCATACATGTGTTAATGTTAAAATGTCCCTACAGTGTTATTTTTAAAACTTTGTATGTTTTCAGAGCAAAACGACTAAACACCAATAAAGTTAAAGCAGCCCTGACAAGATCCACCCTCGAAGATGCTGAGATACTAATGCACGCGCACACACACACACACACACACAGACACACACACACACAGACACACACACACACAGACACACACACACAGACACACACACACACATACACACACACATACACACACATACACACACATACACACACACACACACACACACACACACACACACACACACACACACACACACACACACACACATCTGTCCCAGCATCCTTCCTGATCCAGTTGTTTCCTCAAAATCTGCATACAAGACAGCTTCAAAGCAGCTAGCTGCAGGTGGTCCAGCCTCACAAACCACTTCAGCTAGGCCTGCACTTTCCTATGCCCAGATGTCCCACAGAGCCTGGACAGTGAGAGAAATAGCCAGCTGTCTTAGGGTCCCCAGGGTAGTCATCACCTCCAGACAGCAGGAAGCAGTCTAAAGAAAATGATGCCCTTGTTCCTGCCTCAACATCTACTTCCTCTCTCTCAGAAATCTTTTATCTCTGATTTCTTTGCACACTGCTCTCAAGAATTTAAGACCAATATATAAATAGTCTTTATATCTGTATTGATTTGTAAGATCATTGGGTGTGATTAAAGAATCTATATAGTCTGCAACAAAATTTGGCTTTAAACTTATATCAAAAGGCTTATAACTAAAAATTTATATATGGGTAGCTCTCTCTCTCTTTCTCTCTCATGACTAAACTCTTGTTTATGGTATATGTGCATGTAACTTGGATGCAACTAATTTTTAAAAATACATGAGTAGAACTATTAAGAAAAAAATGTTTTTTTTTTTTTTTTTTGGAGCTGGGGGACCGAACCCAGGGCCTTGTGCTTCCCTAGGCAAGCGCTCTACCACTGAGCTAAATCCCCAACCCCGAAAAAAATGTTTTTAAATAGCAACCATATGGCTCTCCATCTTCTTGGCTGATGACCACCTGGATATAGGATATGGTTTGCAAGATGACCACATGGTATAAAGCAACAATTATAAAACTTCTTAGTCTTAATGAATTCTGTTTGTTTATTTATTCAGAACACAATCATATTCATTAATGTTTTTTAATTTATTCACTTTATATCCTGCCGATTGCCCACCTCCCTGTCACCCCCTCCCACAATCCTTACCCCCAGCCTCTCTTCCCCCTTCTCCTCTAAGAAGGTAGGGGGTCTCCCTGGGTATTCTCCCACCCTGACACATCAAGTCTCTGTGAAACTAGGTGCATCTTCTCCCACTGAGGTCAGACAAGGCAACCCAGCTAGAAGAACATATCCCACATACGGGCAACAACTTTTGGGCTAGCCTCTGCTCCAGTTGTTCAGGATCCACACGAAGACCAAACTGCACATCTGCTGCACATATATGCATGCAGGGAGGCCTAGGTCCAGCCTGTGAATGCTCTTATGTTGGTGGTTCAGTCTCTAAGAGTCCAGGTTAGTTGACTCTGTTGGTCTTCCTGTGGAGTTCCTATTGCCTTCTGGGCCCCTAATTCTCCCCCCTACTCTTCCAAAAGAGTCTAAGCTCCGTCCACTGTTTGGCTGTGGGTATCTTGTTGCACGTAGTTAAAAAAAAAAAAACATAACACCTTTGCCTGGGAGCTGTTGCATTTTGGCCCCTCCCAGCTCAGCTCTGGGGTCAATCATGATCAGTCCAACCTGAGACTTTTGAATTCATGGATAAAAAACACACACTCAGCATGTCACTTTACAACTTGCCTTTTGTGGCTCAATTGCTTGGCATAGACTCTCCTGCCTGGATATGTGTGGCCTTACTAAACCACCCTTTCTGTCTCTGGTTACAGGAGATGGCCTCTTTAGGTTCCATATCCTCAACGCAATGAGTCACAGATAAAATTACCCCTATTGATTCTTGGGTACCTTCCTTATTCCCGTTCTATGTCATGCCAGATGGAGGGAGGGAACTGGGTGGGAAAGGGAATGGGAGGGGAATGGGAGAGGAATGGGAGGTGAGCTCAGGATCAGGTGTGTGGAGGGACAGTAGAGATGACCAAGTGGTCATGAGAATGGATGGAAATCTGCAACTGATGGTGGCAGGGAGATGGGGGGCATCTCCAGAAAACCTCTGTATATTACTGTATCTCCTTTTAGACTAATCAACAAGCCTCAACTATCTTTTCATTTGTATGAAATTTTATGTGATGATACAAATTTAAGGTTATACTTGCTACAACATATTGTATGTGATTCAACTTTGGTTTAGAGCATACTCTGTGTAGAATATTTTATATAGAATGTTTCTGATGATGAAGTTTCATGTTATAGAGATCTACTGAGATTAACAAAAGCTGAATTAAGATGTGTGACTGGCTACTCATGTCTTTGCTGATTGCACAACCCAGAGCTGCTAGAAAATTTAGATAAGTAACAACATGTTTGATAAATAAAGTATATTTATCTAGATTCTTTGTCTTTAATTAAGATTTATAAACTGCTAAGGTCTACTCAGGTTCACAGGTAGACAGTAATATTTGTCTAGAAGAATTGATACAATTAATTACAGTAATAAGCCTTATTAAGCCTTTTGTTTACATTTTCAATGTAAGTAACTAAAAACAAACAAAGTTTGTCTATTCAGATATATTTTAGATAGATAGGTGAGTCCCAATCACTTCAGAGATCTGCAGAATATGGCATGTAAAATGTTCTTTTAAAAAAAGCTTTTTTTGTGATAGGCAGATATATCAGCTCCTGGCAGCACCCTTAACCTCCAAAGAAGATGATGGGCATGGAAGAATCTTCACCTAGAAATGTGGCAAAGCTGACCACTGGGCAAAAGACTACCCTTTACTTCAACTGCTGACAGCAGAGTTTAAACTATGGACAAGCAAGACACTGGGGAATTGTTTGCCTCACTTGGCTAGACAAGATAGGATAGTGCCCCCTAAGTTTCTGTTTCACAGGAAAGTTTGTTAGATTGTTTTGTGCCTTGTGGACAAAGACTGATGCCTCCACCAACCGCAGAAGAACCTAGGATGACTTTTCAGGTAGCTGGTAAGTCTGTTGTTTTTAATAGATTTGGAAGCTGCTTGCTCTGCCATTTCTGCTTATTCAGGTAAAATCCATCCTTCTGAGGTATCTGATGCATTTAAAGACTAAACGAATGAAAGAATTACAAATCTCACAGTAGAAACCAAGGCCTCAGCTGCCTTCTCAATTCTCTTCATGTAGAAAAGTCAGACCACAGGCCTTGCCCTCTAAGAGCTGTTACTACTAGGTCTAGATACAGTCTATCTTGTTAACCAGTTTATGTAAGGTCTGAAAATAAGGAGGTTTAAGCTGTGAGGATCTAAGAGAGTCTTTTAGGGTCTAGGAAGGTATTGTAAGATTGGTAAATGCAAATTATGGAGGTTGAGGGATATAAAGGCTTAAGTAATGATAAGAAAGTGGTTTAAGGTATATATAAAAGGGATGAGAGATGTTTTAGATTCCTTTCCCTTGCTCTGCTACTGTCGTATTCAGACTCCAGAAGTTCCGAGCTTTACCATTAACCAATGGGGTTCTGATAATAGTACCATAGTCACAAGATCAATATTATATTTTCAATTTCCTTTGGTTGCCTTCTAATTTAAACCTAAAAGGAAATTCTCTTTATGCTGATTTGACACAAACCCTCTCCAGAACATTGGACTCACCAAGATAAAATAGATGATGGAGTATTTTCTCCAAAGTTGCAAATCAAATAGACTGGACATTGTGAATAGAATTCTTACCTTGATGGTTCTCATACTTTTTCCATAAAATGTCTTACTGTTACTGGTGTTAGAGATAAAGCCATTTCTTAGACTAAAGGGGGGGAGATGTTGGGGTAACCTACCCCCACACATATTGTGTCAACAGATTATGAGACTGTGTCTCGTGTTCTCAACTGTTGATTGCTGTGCTGACAGCACCAGGTGCTGGAAGGATATATGAATGTTTGTCACTTCCTCATCTGCCCAATAAGAGGAAACAAAAATCCCGGCCATTCTCTTTTACCAATGAAGGTGCAGGAGCCAGATGCTGGGGTGAAAACCTGCTAGCTCAGAGAAGCAGAGGAAGAAACTGGCTGACCTTTCTTCTCCACCAGTGTTCCAGAAGGAAAAAAGTCTCCTTCTCCTTCTCCATGCTGTCTTAAATATCCTTCACTCAAAGTCTCTCTTCTCTCCTTCCTGGGTTTTCTTATGATCACTCCTTGTCACCTGGTTGATTGCTCTGCGTCTTGACTCATTGTAGACTTTATTTAGCGCTGTTTACAGAAAGCTCTTTAGTTAAATGTGTGTGCCAGGGCTGAGCCACAAAACAAGGTTTTTCCCATTCACTTGGAGTTCACAGTGTGATCAAATAACCTGCAACAGTTTCTCCTTTCAGTCCGAAATAAGAAGCCCTGATAAGAACCTCTTATCTAAATATTTTATTTCCAAACTTCCCTCAGTTTGGATTTTCTTTGCTAATTATATTTCCGTTTTCAGGTCCTGAACATTTTTGTTCATTGCTTCTACCTTTTTGTGTTTTCCTAAAGTTCTTCATTTCCACTCACTGTTTGTGTTTTCCTGGATTTCTTTAAGACACTGGTTTGTTAGCAGTGAATGCAGTTGGAGGCGGGGAGGCTGGGATGGAGAAGAAAGGTTGGTGGAGAAAATCGTTGTAACTCATTAGGAATGGGATCAGGAGGAAAGAGAGACTGCAGTAGGTTTTCTGCTATAGATCTGGTGCTGGTGGGGCTGGAACTGGAGAAGCAGCAGGGAAGGTATGGATCCACCTTCAGCCTACTTGTTGCCATGGCAGGAGTGCCCTTGATAGCACAATAGAGGGTGTCTGCTGAGGTCCAGAACAGAATAAAGCATCAGGTTGGAAGAGGGAGATTAGAAGGGGACAATCTGTGGAATCCACAGGATATGGGAACAGGTGGCAAGGAAGGTTGTCACAGGATTTCTTCTGCAGAAAATCTAGGTATGAGACTGGAGGATTGGATCTTGGGGAACAGAGAAAGAATATCTTAAACATTGGCTTACCTAAGAGGTCAGCAAAGAGACTTACCCAACACAAGCTGCAAGCCCAACTTCACCCACCTTCATTGTGAATGTCACAGCCTTATATCCTAGTTGGAAATAAAAGAGTGTCATAGTTTCATGAAGAACTATGTCTTAAATCGAAAACAATTGAAGGCCAATCTTTAGGAATAGCTGTAGGCATAGGTAAACCAGCTGTAGAGCTGCCATTGGCCACATGGTGGCATTAGCATTTCCTAAATCAACCAATTTCCATTTATTAGATATCCTTTTAATTTAAAAAAAATTGGAGGATTCCAGGGAGAAAAAGAGTTTGTGGATGAAAGTCTTTACTCAAAGATTACACGAGTAACACAAGATTGCGGCCATTATGACAACTGGACTATCTTGAAACTTTGTAGCCCTTTGTTTACTATCATTATTACTACTGGACTACACATTGTAACTTTGTAGCACTTTACTGGACCATGCCTTGTAACTTTGTAGCACTTTACTAGAGGATGCATTGTAACTTTGTAGCACTTTACTGGACTACACATTGTAACTTTGTAGCACTTTACTGGACTACACATTGTAACTTTGTAGCACATTACTGGAGGATGCATTGTAACTTTGTAGCACTTTACTGGACTATGCATTGTAACTTTGTAGCACTTTATTTACTATCATTAGAGCTTGTAGCTCCCAATCCTATCAGTTGAATTTGTCTCTATGATAGACCATTCAGGTAGCCATTCTTCTATTGTTATAACAGAGACATCAGCTGCAGAATCAACCAATCCTCTAAAGTTTATCTTGAACACCAAATCCTCCCTTACAGAGCACATTTTTCCATGAGGGGACTGACTATATAAGGTAATAGAAATAACCGTGTAATTTTTTCTCCTCCTGCTTTAAATTACCAATCAGTGGGCACCATGATCACGACTGTGATTTTCCCTATATAATCTTCCTCAATGACTCCTTTATGAGCTGATTCCTTTCATGGATAAACCATTGTGACACAACAGAAACGTGCAGCTGCTCTAGACAGTACAGGCTCCCAATATCTTGTGTGTAACTTAAAAGGACTTTGAAGATAGGAAGTGATAATATCTTTAGGGCAACGAGGAATAGCAAGTATGGCAGCACTTTCTTGAGTAGCTGCTTTAAGGAAAGATCAGATTGATTGCAAACTGAAGCTGGCATAAATGTTATTGGTTTTGGATTTAAACCCTCTGATTCTGAGCCTTCATTTGTTGTAAGAGCCATTTACAACCATTACTTTAAGTAGCCAGGTTGGCTGCAAATAAAACCCTATCTTAATAAAAATAGTAAGACAATTGGCAATCTGAAGTAAAGCCATCCTATTTACTAAATCTGGGAGGTGTATGAAACACATCCTAAGAACAAATCTGTATTTAGAAGGCATAGAGGACACAAGACTTTTGTCTTGTTTTCTTGGAGTTTTCTCATAAGCACTCAGAATTCTTCCCACATAGCTCCATTCTTGGATCATGTTCAACAGGGTACCTAGAGACCACAGTGAGCAGACATTCTGAGAGGAAGAAAGGAGATGACCTGAAGTCATTGCTGCTGGTCTGGAAACTTGAAGGACACCAAAGAAAAAAGATCAGAAAGGAAAAGGTCTCAGAATCACAGGGCATGGTAGCAGCCTGGCTCAGGATAGAGACTGGACAGACCAGTTCTTAACAATTATCCTAAACCTGTGGCCTGCTCCTATGTCCACCCTGACACTGACTCCTTAGGTCAGGGGGAATGCCAGTGAATGCAGTGGGCATGGTGGCAGGAGCCTGAGATCCGAGCATCAGAGAAGTTGGAGCAGGAGGATTGTGTGATGGAAGTCATTAGACCCTCCCTCAATGCCACACACTCCCTGAGCCCCGGAAAGAACCCAGAATTTGTTCAAAGTAGAAACACAGTTTTGAGGACACTCTTTCATTTCCAACTAGGACATAAGGCTGTGACATTTCACAATGAGGGTGGGTGAAGTTGGGCTTGCAGCTTGTGTTGGGTAAGTCTCTTTGCTGACCTCTTAGGCAAGCCAATGTTTAACAACTGACTTGGAAGAGGCTGGTGGCTTGAGCATCTTTGGTGTTCTCCTGTAGCAATAGTAAATTAAATCCCCCCTATTCTCCCAGCAGGTGAGCATGCCTGCTCCACACCCGCCCAAGTGTTCTGGATTCATGATTCTACATGCTGGCTTATTTTTAATAGGCTCTGAGCAGCACAGTGGTTGGGCACTTTCAAACCTCCCTGAGGTTAGCAAACCCTCTTCTATATTCCTGAGTTAACACTTACTAAATCTATATTTTATTGTTGCTTGGCTGTCCCTGGGGTTGCTTTCCCCCTACACCTATATTTCAGCTGTCTTACCCCCCTGCATTTTCCCAGAGTAGTCTGTGCTGTGCCCTTCTTATGGTGGCTTCTCTTCTTCTCCCTCTCCTGTGTTTCTTGTCCAGGAGTCTAAAAGTCCTGCCTTTGTCTTCCTGCTCAGTCATTGGCCACAGGCAACCTTATTTCCCAATCAGAGCCAACTAGGGGCAGGCTTACTTCAGCCTTTGTGCAGAGCACACAGGTTTTTGGGTAACATAATTAGCATGAGAACACAAGCTGATACATTTTCCAGCTTGGCTGGGAACTCTAGAGAATTTGTCTACCCTAAGGCCTCACTAGTGTTCTGATGTCAGATCTAAGTTATACAAAGCTTATAAGAGGTACAAGCATATACCAAAGAGGGCGGGGGTATGTCTTAGGGCCAAAACCAGAGATGGAGAGGCATCACCCAGGATACCCTAGGGGTAGGACCAGAGGTGAGGAAACATTTAGATGTTCTCTAGCTGCAGAGGACATGAAGGGGTGATGGTCCAGCTACCTGCAAAGGACCTCAGGAAGACCCCACAGGCCTTGACAATAGCAGAATATTCATGCTCAAGACCTAGCTGGGTATGGGAGGGGAGTTGGGGAGTGTAGGATACAAGCAGCTAGTCATCTTACATGTATGTGGACTTTTCAGCCATCTTCATGATGCTGTAGGAATGGGAGTCTAGTGAGTCAGTGGGTGCACTAGCCTCACAGATTCTTCCCCAGGTGTGCCCAGAATGTCCGCTTCTCCCTGGAGCTCTTTAAGGGTCTGTGCACGTGAAGGCTGGACTCACAGAAAGGGGTGCCATTGACCTCTAGTGACAGAGGGAAAGGGAAAAGAAAGAAGCCATGATGAGAAGAGGCTTTGGGCTGGCTCTGCTTCTGCCCTCAGGGTATTCAGGCACCATAGTGAGCCTGACTGGTGTGAAAGGAACTGAATGGTGCTTGTCTGGGTGGGTGGGTTTGCTGAATGGTGGGGTGGAGGCCTTCTCAGAGATAGCTTTCAAGTTTCAGCTCTTCTTTATGGGGTAGGAGAGTGAAACAGCTCTTCTAGACAGTATTTGGTGAAACAGCACTTCTCTTTATTTGGGAGTGGGTGGGTAGTTTTTTTAAGGAGAGTGTCCATTATTGCCTGGGGCTGAGGTGCTGGAAATGCTTTGTTTGCATGAAAAGGGATTTCAGGTGCTTAAATCTGTAATTTGGTCAAGAGGCTATGTGCTGTCCTCAAGAAGGATGAAAGGGAGGTGGAGGTGGGGGTCACGGGGCTATGTCCCTTGGGGCATGCAGTCTGAGAAGAGGGAGGGAGTGGTCCTTTCTCCTGCCAGTCTCAAGATTAGATTTTGGTCTCAAGATGAGATTTTTCAGGGTTTTCGAGGCTTCTTGACCTCAATCTTGTCCAGGTCTGTTTTCTCTGGCTACACTTGTCCCACAATAGATCCACTAAGGCTCCTGAGTCTCTCAGTGTGAGCATCTGTCTCCTGTGAGGGTTGATGCTTCTACAGTCTGTGCTTTAGCCAGGGTGTTTATCTAACTGCAGCCCAGGAGGGGTAGCCACCCCCTAGTATCTCTGCTGCTTCCGTTTCTGGATGACTTGGGAGAACTCTTCTATGAATTGGGGGCGGGGTGTTCATGCTCTGGGGCTCAAACCTTGAAGCCAGGGAAGGCTGGTTCTCAGTATCCTCTTTTTGAGGCTGCTTGTGGTTCCTCAAGGCTCTACACAGAAATCCCACCCTGCTAAGCTCGTCACAGGTCCAGAGGACTGCCTTAACTGTATTTGGCTGTCAGTTATTCAGTCCTCACAATAGACCTCATAAGCTGGTGAAGTCTAGCTTGTGGATGGGATAACTGAGACACCAGTGACCAAGCCATGTAGAGGAAGTCACATAACTGGGACAAAAGGCAGGGACTGAGTATGATCCTAGGTGGTTGGGTCCATAAGTCACAGTGAGGACCAAGTTCACAGTCCTTGAATAAAGACATTGGAGACACTTCAGCTGAAGCCACTGCTCCCTAAATATCACTAAAGAGATTTTTAGTTGGAAGCCAGGCAGGCCTGGAACTTAGGCCACATCCTTTACATCTGTCACTACTGTGCTGGGATTTATATGTAAGATCTGCTTACAGGTCTTAGTGTGAACCCGAAGTCCAGGGAACAGCCCCTTTGAGCTGTGAGCTGGCCTTCCCAGTATCTGCTTGGCAGACAGGAGGAAAGCAGCCTTCTGACTTCCCCATACAAATCACAACATTGCAATCTGACTCGGTTCAGAGCTGGCCTACTTCCTTCTTTGTTCAACTGCAAGGAAACTGTAGCCAGATCTGGTTCTCCTGACCTCCTCCCGCAGCCCCACCCACCTCTGTGCCCTGGAATAGCCCTTACAGGCTCCCTTCTTACCCACTCTGCTGCTCATAGTGAGGAGGAGCAGGAAGAGGCTTACTAGAACAGAGGGTAGCTATGCTCCCCACCCCTCCCTCAGAGGATATGACATTTGCCCAGATGCATCTTATAGATCTCAGAGGATACTAACAACATGGCAAAGGTCAATGAAAACAAGAGTGGGTGTCCCTTGTCATCATTATAATTATTATTATCATTAATATCAACTTTACTATTAGTGTTTTCAGAGCAACGGCAGACGTTCCAGACGCCATGGTGACTGACTTCTCTATAGTGAAGTCTTCTCTATTAAACCTCTTATTAGGTTTTATTTCTGGGCCCTCAGAGGGAAGGAGAAGCTCCTGCATTTTGAGGAATCCACATACTACCTCAAGGATG
This sequence comes from Rattus rattus, assembly GCF_011064425.1. NCBI lineage: Eukaryota > Metazoa > Chordata > Mammalia > Rodentia > Muridae > Rattus > Rattus rattus. Next base: position 81,707,007 of record NC_046157.1, on the reverse strand, counting down.
GGGGTCATTGAGGAAAGGAGCCATTGAATTAACATACTCCCGCATCTTAGGGGATTACAGGTAGGGCCTGGGAGTTTGGGGTCTGTTAACCTGAGGCCTGTGTGCAGAACCAGGTCTGAAGTGGGGAGAGACAGAGCTGCAGGTGGATGTGAACTGAGCGTCCCTGCTGCAGATTCTAACAGCCATCTCCCACAGGGGAGCCCAGGAAGGTCCTCTTTTAGGAGCTTGGCTGACAGGGCCAAACCTTTCAGAGAGATCCTGTTCATTGCAAAATCTCCTACCACTTAGGGGCAATTTCCAGTGTGGGGAGTTGAAAATTATTACCTGTGGGAGGGCAGACCCCCTTGCACCCACCCATTTTACAGATCTGAAAATCAATGCAGAAAGAAATGAACTCCTGGCCCATGTAGTCTAAGACAATTACTTAGTCTTCCCTCCTTCTTTCACAGCCAAGTGCAGGCCTAATGACCTGGTGAATTCTATGCAAACGTTTCATAAGCCTGCGGCTAACTGGAGAAGTACATACCTGGTACATGTGAATGGTATTGGGGTGGGCTGTGCAGAACACAGTTAAAGGGCCAGCTGCCCCCTCTCCCTCTGTGCCCCTCTCACCAAACAAGCCACTCTGTAGCAGATAGATAGAAGCTTGGGGGAGTCAAGACAAGCTCAGTCCCAGAAACCCAGAGGTGTCACAGTTTAGTACTGAGTTTCCATGGAGCTGCTCACCATGATACAGAGTCTTACTCCTTGGGGACTCAGGAACTTGCTATTTGGGCAGAAGCTCATTCTTGGGCCTGGTTTGCCCTCAGAGATTGTGCAGCTGCAGCAGCTGCTGTGCTCAGGGCTCACGTGGGTTCCACATGTAGTGCCTGTGAGCTCCCTCATCACCTGGAATTTCATCCATGGGTGTTCAGGTCCCAGTGGGCACTGGGTTCTCCTTAATGCATTCATGAAGTTGTAAACCAATGGTAAGAAGGGATTCTTTTCTTTCATGGGGACAAAGGATGGACGCCTCAGTGAGGGTAGCAATACAGGACACGGCAACACGCTTCTGCTTGGACACAGGCAGCTTTTGGATGGCAGCAGAGTATTTTTGGCCTATGGTCCACTTACTACCCCAGTGGAGGTCATGACACCAGGTACTGAGAGCTGAGTGGAAGGAGAGAGGCTTGTTGATTGTGAGACAGGCCTGGAAATTCCTATGTGGACGAGGGTGACCTTGAACTACTGATCCTGCTTCCCTCCGGTCCTGAGGACTGAGATGACCAGCACCAGTTTCCATTGTGCTTAGGGGTTCATTTATAGCCCTGGCTCTCCTGGAACTTGCTATGTTTGAGGCTGGCCTGAAACTTACAGTGATCTACCTGGTCTCTGTCTTTCAAGTGTTGAGATTAAAGATGGGTGTCACCAGGCCCAGTTTGAATTTCCAACTGAATCAGAAGTATAGGAAATACGGGGCCAGGAATATTGTTCATCAGGTAAGGGCCCTTGCCACTGAGTCTGAAGACCGGAGTCCAGTCCCTGGGACCCACACAGTGGAAGGACAGAACTGACCTCCACAAGCTTGCCATGGCTTGCAGAGGCCAGAGATATTGTATCCCGTAAAACCGGGTTGTGAGCCTCTAAACATGGCTCTGGGAACAGAACCCAAGTCCTCTGGAAGAGCAGCCAGTGCTCTCAACCATTAGCTAGCTTCAGTTTCCCACATTTCCCTTCTTAGGTGAAGGATGAGTTGCGTTTCTCACTAAGGTCTTTGCCTCCCTCGCTCTCTGAATAGCCACGTGACTAGCCGGCCTTGCACTATGCAGGAGTCTCTGCACTGTGATCTGAACATTTTGATCTTCACTGTTACTTGAAAACCTGGCACTGACTTCTCTGTTTGTTGCACCCCCTCCCCTACCGCACCCCGCCAGGCAGTCATTTCCCTTTGCAGGCAGGGTGTCCTTATCTGCTTTTGAAGGGTCAGGGGCACCATCCACTGCTGTGTTTGTTTCAGGGCTACGAATGGAATTAAGAGCTTTGTACAAGCCAGACAACTGCTCGACCACTGAGATCACAGCCATCACCATCATTATCTTCATCACCATCATCACCATCATCATTTCTCATCACTACCACCATCATCACTATTGCTCTGACACTGTAGGTGATGGTGATGATGATGTTGGTGATGGTGATGATGGTGTTGATGGTGATGATGACGGTGATGGCAATGGTGATGAAAAAAAGCCAAGGTTTAGATTAGGAATGACAGATCAATAAACTTAGTTACAAAGGGGTGACCACTCTAGCAAGTGCCATAGGTGCTGGTGTGAGGCCACCATGCAAGGAAGACCCAGGCATTGATGGCTATGATTAGCATTCCTGGAAGTGAGTCTGCAGGCTTCGAGACTGGGGGACAGTGTGCAGTCACACATTGTAGTAGAGTGCCCACCCCACCTCTGGAGGAGACTCACAGTCTCTCTGGTGTCCATTAATTAACTCGAAGCTATCAGTAGAGTCAGCCAAGCAGGCTGTGTCCAGTTGCCCTGACAGGGGTGGCCAGAAGAGGAAATTGAATTCAGCGTATTGAAGGAGTGGCATGTCGGGGTTGGGGATTGAGCTCAGGGGTAGAGCGCTTGCCTAGGAAGCGCAAGGCCCGGGGTTCGGTCCCCAGCCGGAAAAAAAAAAAAAAAAAAAAAAAAAAAAAAAAAAAAGAAGGAGTGGCATGTCATGAAGTGCTGGACGCCTGGTCAGAGGTGGCAAATTCCTGTCTCTGAAGTGAGAAAGCTACGCTTCTGCTCAAGATGGATGCTGAGACAGTGCAGGAGCTGACTACAGTTATTCTCACCCAAACTTTCCGAGGTTGAGAGCGAGTGTATTCCATGTCCCTGTCACCTCAGCCCAGAGGATGGGCAAGCCTGAGCTACATGGCAAAACCTTCTCTGAATAAAAACTAGCAAAGCTATTGTTTGTGTGATTGAAAAGGTTAATTGCTTCAGTGGCGCCTTTAAACCCAGCACTAGGGAAGCAGAGGCAGGCAGATCACTGAATTCTATGGTACCCTGGCCTACAGAGTGACTTCCAGAACTGCCTGAGCTACAGAGTGAGACTGTGCAAAAACAAACAAACAAACAAACAAACAAACAAAAACCTGGAACAAAAAACCAACCAACCAACCAGTCAAAAAACAGGACAGAAGTAAGTGTTGGGGTTGGTCTCAGGTGCTATGCATTCAGATGCCAAGTTCTGTACGCTAAGATCAGGTTACAGTCTGCACATGGCACTGTAATGTCTGATGTACTGTTTAAGAATGCTCTTCAATGAACAACAATGCCAAGCAACCAGAGCTTCCAGGGACTAAGCCACTACCTAAAGACTATACATGGACTGACCCTGGACTCTGACCTCATAGGTAGCATTGAATACCCTAGTAAGGTCACCAGTGGAAGGGGAAGTCCTGGGTCCTGCTAAGACTGAACGTGATTGTTGGGGGGAGGATGGGGAGGGGAACACCCATAAAGAAGGGGAGGGGGAGGGATTAGGGGGATGTTGGCCCGGAAACTGGGAAAGGGAATAACACTCGAAATGTAAATAAGAAATACTCAAGTTAAAAAATAAATAAATAAATAAAAAACATTAAAAAAAAAAAAGAATGCTCCTCAATTACCTCTGGTTGGCTTAGAAAAAGCTGGAACCTATGGCAGCTTGGCAGAGGAGAAAGGAAGGCAGGATGTGTGATGTGCTGTGTGTATGTGTGTGTGTGTGTCTGTGGGGATGGAGTGCATGGGGGGATGGAGTGTGTGTGTGTATGGGGGATGGAGTGTGTGTGTGTGTGTCTATGTGTCTGTGTGTGTCTGTGGGGAATGGAGTGTGTGTGTGTGTCTGTGTGTCTGTGTGTGTCTGTGGGGGAATGGAGTGGGGGGATGGAGTGTGTGTGTGTGTGTGTGTGTGTGTGTGTGTGTGTGTGTGTGTGTGTGTGTGTTTAAGGGACCACAAGGGGAAAAGAAGAGAGAAGAAGGAGGTCGCTGTGCAGCAGGATGCACCATGAGCATCAAGTGGCCAAGAGACGCTCACCCCGAGGACAGACAGCTATGGCAGAAGCAGCCCAGGCTGAACCAAGTGGCAAGTAACTCGGGGCACATGGCAGGGAAATAGCAAAGTGGCACAGAGAGTTAAAAATATATGAATATCTGCCCAGTTCTAGTGTTTTAAAGCTTGTTGAATAAATCTAGCAGGCCTCTCTCTCAATTATTCAGGAGCTAAATGGGCAGAAGGGGAATACACCCCCCGACACACACAAAATTACTACAATAGAAAAGAAAATAATTTTCAGAGAACAGGAAACTGAGGTTCCAAGAAGTTTAACTGAGGTTTGAGCACTGGTCCCTTGAACTACCCTACTGACATCAGCAGGCAGAGTGGCCAGTAACAGCACCGTACCTCCCAGGAATGGCCTCACGTCCTGTTGTGAAACTTTCCAGAGAGTCTGGTATAAGGGTGTCTTCTAGCTGTCCTAGTAGCCCAGAGAAGCCGTCAGGGCTGAGCTCGAAGGATGAGGAAGGCTGGGCTCTGGGGACTCCTGTGGGTGTTCTTTGTCTCAGGTAAGGCAGGCGGGAGTGGGAGGAGGTGGCCGTTCTGGACCAGAACTTTAGAAGCCGTGTGTGTGTGTGTGTGTGTGTGTGTGTGTGTGTGTGTGTGTGTGTGTGTGTGTGTGTGTGTGTGTGTTGTTTTCTGTATAGTCCTGGCTGTCCTGAACTCAGGGATCTGCCTGCCTTGGCCTCCAGAGTGCCAGCTCCTTTTTTAAAAATTCATTATGTAGCTTGTTTGGCTGGAACTTGCTATGTAGACCAGGCTGGACCTCCATCTAGCCCCACTGCTCTGCTTTTTCGTCCCGGTGACTGACATTAAAAGTGTGCATTGCCACACTAGGACCCACCTTGCTCTTGAGTTCTCTGTTGAGCCTGGAGTTATCTTATCCGTTAGGCCAGCTGGCTAGTACACCCCAAGGACCCACTGTGTCTCCCTTCTGCTGCTGGAGCGGAAGTGTGTACATGGGCGCTAGAGATCAAACTCAGGTCCTTATGCAGGTGCAGCAAGCACTTCGCCAATGGAGGGGGCTCTCTAACCCCCTGAAGCTCTCTCCCACTAAGCGCTAAAGCAGGGGTTCTCAACCTGTGGGTCTCAACCCCTGTGACAGGGGTGGGGTGGGAGGTGGGAATGAAGGGGGAGTCGAATGACCTTTTCACAGGCGTCTCCTAAGAAGATCATTGGAAAATAGAAATTTACAATTCAAAACAGTAGCAAAATTACAGCTATAAAGTAGCAATTAAATAATAATATTATTATTAAGTTGGGGGTCACCAGAACTTAATGTCTTAAAAGGTGGCAACATTAGGAAGGTGGAGAGCCACCTTTGTAAAGCACGTGGCCATCAAACACAGGGCCACATACTGCCTACTTCAGGCCACCTGAGCTCAGAAAATCAGACCCTGAGGCCGATGAGCAGAAACATAAGGAAGGGGCGACTTAGAGAGGCAGGTGCTCCGTGCTTGCTTTTCTCTGGCTCTACTCTTTAAAAAGTAGTCTTTATTTTATATGCACGAGTGTTTGCATACATGTATATATATATGTATCCCATACATGTCTGGTACCTGAGGGGGTTGACCAGAAGGTGGCATCAGAACTGGAGTTACAGGTGGTTGTGAGCTGTCACGTAGGTGCTGAGAACCAAACCTTGGTTCTCTGCAAGAGCAGCGAATGCTCTTAACGGTTTTGTTTTGTTTGCAGTCCTGAGGATGGAACCCAGAACTTCCCACAGGCCAGGCAGCTGCTCCCCAGACTCTGTGTGCATTTTGATGTCACAGACATGCAGATCCTTCCATGGGAACAGTGACAGAGTAGGACAGGGTCTCACTATTTTTTTTGTTAGGGTCTCACTTTATAACCAACTTGTCTTTGACCTGGTGGTCCTCCTGCCTCAGCTTCTTGTGTATTTGGATTACAGATGGGCACTACTAGGCCATCAGATCCAGCCAATCAATCCAAAGTGTCATGATCTGAATAACATACATGTATCTTTGAGATAGAGGCTCTCCATGTATCCCTGGCTGTCCTGGAACTGTCTATGTGGATCAGGCTAGTCTCAAACTCACCTGGTGATCATTCTGCCTCTGTCTCCCTAGTGCTGAATTAAAGGTGTGTGTGTGTGTGTCGTTATGCCCGGCCATCTGAATAGTATTATTTCATGTTGAAATGTTTTTCCTCTATTCCCCCATGGTGCTTTAGATGTGGACAATCCATTAGATCCCAAAGATGTAAGTCGTTTCAAAGACAGGAAATCTGCTAGATTAGTAGTCAAAGGTATGAACAGAAGCCTCCTCACGGAGTCTGTGATCCCAGCTCTTCAGTGAATGCCGAGCTCTCACATGTGCAGATCAGGGCTGGCCCAGCCCCCAGCCCTGGGTCTTCCTTTGTAACATTTCAATGAGTCAGGGCTTCCGTGATGACAACTCAAGGGTGGAGTCCACAAGTCTGTCACAAAGGGTGCTTCAGACATCCTGTGATGAAAGAATCAAAATGGATTCAACAAAGCCTGTCTGTGCGTATGAGGACGTTCTGCCACCCTCTGCTACTTTTATTTACTTATTTTTTTCTGAGACAGGACCTCGCGTAACCCAGGTTGATCTCAAATTTATCATGTAGCTGAAGATTGATTATCTTGAACTTTTTCCTGATGTGCCTACTTCAGTCTCCTGAGTTCTGAGATTACTGGCGTGCACCATCACGGAGGGGGTGGAGAGTGCAAGGAAGCCTGTTCACAAGGTTTCCTTAGAGATCTAATTGGCCTTTGAGCCAGGCTCACCTACAGAACTGCCAGTGAGTGCTTGAGGTGAATCTTTCCAAGGCCAGATGAGGGCAGAGCCTTCTGGAGCCTGATATCCTGGGTAGGCAGGCAAGGGCTCTACTGAAGTGGTAAGTCTTGGCCTGTGTGAGTGGTGCATGGCTGCATGAGTTGGTGCATGTGTGCATGGTGTATGCATGTGTGCATGTGTGCATATGCATATGCTTGAGTGAATGTGTGTGTGTTCATGCATGTGTCTGTGTGTATGTGTACATTTGCTTACTTACAAGTGTGAGTGTATGCATGTGCATATGTGCATGTGCGCATGTGTGCATACATGTGCATGTGTGCATGCATGCTTGTGCTCGAGTGCATGTGTGAGTGTGTGCATGTGTGTGTGTCCATGCATATGTCTGCGTGCATGTGGGGGTGTATATGTACATGTACTTATGTGCATGTGTGAGTGTGTGCAAGTGCCTGCGTGCATGTGTGTGCATGTGTATGTGCATGTATGTGTGGCAGTTGTAAGAACAGCAGCAGAAGTCTGGGGAAGTGAAAGGCCAACTTACTGATCTGGCATTCTGTCAGTGCCTTTGTTGGAGAGTGATGACCAAACACTCACATTCTAGTTTATAACGACTGAAATTGTTTTCCAACACCTGACACCCAGTGGGGGGGGACACCTGACACCCAGTGAGGACACCTGACAGCCAGTGGGGGACACCTGACACCCAGTGAGGACACCTGACAGCCAGTGGGGGATACCTGACACCCAGTGAGGACGTCTGACACCCATAGGGGACACCCAACATCCAGTGGTGAGACATCTTATACCCAGTTTTAAAAAAAAAGTGGCTGTGATTTCTGTCAAAAATAAGAGGGATTTATTGCCTTAGGTACCAGGGAATCCAGCAGTGCTGGCTTGAAAACACAGCTAGGGCCACAATTCAATTTTCAGTCCACCACCCCCCCATTTCCAGTTTTCCTCTGCCTGTCTCACTCTCAGGCAACTGATTCCTATAGCAATGGAAAGTTGTCACACCCTGTGGGCCACCAGCCTCTACATAAGGTTTTGAATAGTAACAGAACAGGCTCTGATTGGCTCATCCTAGTCCCATGCTGATCCTAAACCAGTCTATATGGCCAGGGTTTTAGGATTGTTTTGACTTGTTAAACTTGTGAACTTGGGAAAGTGGGCAGGTCCCTCAGCTGAGCCATAGAGGGATGGCTACCCTGAGAAAGGAGCACTTTGTCACTCAAAGAAGGGAGGACAAGATGCCAGACAGGCAGAATTCCCATCCATCGTGCCCGGGGATGCCTGATTTTACTTCTTTTTCTCGATGCTTCCTTGGTGTCTCCTGAACTGAGGGTCTCTTCATCCTGACTTAGACAGAGCCTCAACAGACTTCCTGAGCATCACCCTGTGCTTGGAGAATGTCTTTGTATCCAGTCTTCACCTTGGAAAGTGCCTTTCCACAGGTTTTCCCTCCCATCATGCACTGGTCACTCATGTCTCCAGTGAGACAGTTTCATGTCTCTAAAGGGTCATTTAGAGCTAGGGAAATAAATAACACAGTCGGTGAAGTGCGGCCTCACAAGCATGAGGACTTGAGTTTGATATGCAGAAGCCATGTAAAGCCAGACGCATTAATAATCCCGGCACTAGGGCAGCAGAAAGAGCTGGATCCCTGGGACTCACTGAGCAGACAGCCCAGCTGAATCATCCAGTTCCATGTAAAAAGTGAGAGACCTTGAGAAAAAAAGAGACAGCTAAATGACAGTATTCTGAGGTGTGAGCGTTACCTGAGGTTGGCCACTGGGCAGGACAGGCATGCACACATGCACACATACATTAACATGTACTCACAAAAGTGTTATTTATCAAGTTTGATTTCCATGGACTACAAATCACTGGCTCTTGTACTAAAACATACACCCAAAAACTCCTTCCTAGTGGAGAGCTTGGACAGCCGTCACTCCCTACAGAACCTGTTTCTCTCTTTCCGTTTATAGAAGTCAAAGCTGCCATTGTCCCAGAGGAAGAAAGGTATGACCTAGTTGAGGGCCAGACCTTGACAGTGAACTGTCCCTTCAACATCATGAAGTATGCCAGAAGCAGGAAGGCTTGGCAGAGGCTATCAGCTGGGAAGGAACCCTTGACCCTGGTGGTCACAGAGAGGTCCTCTACAACATCCAGTGAAGTCCGTGTGGGGAAGTACACCCTGAAAGATGACCCTACCGAGGCCATGTTATTTGTTCAAATGACTGACCTTCAAGTGACAGACTCTGGATTGTATCGTTGTGTGATTTACCATCCTCCGAACAACCATGTTCTGCTCTTCCATCCTGTCCGCCTGGTGGTGACCAAGGGTGAGTGACCAGGAAGTGTGTGGCGAGAGGGGAGAGGGAGGTGGGCCAGACATGAATGGAAAGGTGTGTCTCTGTATGCTCAAATTGTTATTTCTGTACAGAGCTGAATATTGGCAGGATTCTCGTATCCATTACCAGGTCCATTACCAGGTTTTCTACTTTGTGAAAATCCAGCTCCTCCTCACCTGTCTAAGGGAGTCTAGAATTGCATCCAATTGGCTGTAATAAAGATCTGACAGCCAGTAGCTAGACAGGAAGTGGAGGGTGGAATTTTTGGAGAGAGAGAGAGGGATGACGGGAGAAGAAATGAAGTAAAAAGATTCTCCAGGGACACAGAGGTGAATGGGTGGACCAGAGTGGAGTAGAGAGGTAGAGCTGGCACTGGTAAGTTCCAGAATTAGTCAAGACAAGTATAGAGTAGCTGGGAGACAGCCCTGGCTAGCAGGCCCAAGCTTTAAAATATTATAAAGCCTGTGTGTCATTATTTATATCTTTGGTGGGGACAAGATGGTCCCACCATGTGGGGCAGTTTTCCTGATGCCTGGAAGCCCAGTTTTCTTCTGGACTCTTCTTGCTGCTATTCAAGGCTCTTGGCAGGCACTGGATCCGACAGTAATTAGGAGTTCCTGTGTATGGATTCCCCTGGGGAAAGGTGGGCAGTATACTTGGGATGGTTTAGTTCTACTTCTGAGACCTCTATTTAGAAGTCATGTCCTTAGGAGATCTTTCTTCTTCTTCTTCTTTTTTTTTTTCCTTTTCTTTTTTTCGGAGCTGGGACCAAACCCAGGGCCTTGTGCTTGCTAGGCAAGCGCTCTACCACTGAGCTAAATCCCCAACCCCGAGACCTTTCTTCTTTAACCAACCATTTAGATTGTTTCAATGTTTCATCAGAACAACTCTGCAGCCAATGTTATAAATAGGGAACTATACATTTAGAACATTTTCTGGTTAAAAAAAAAAAGTCTGTTCCACCAAAGGTCCAGAAAACCCATGATGCCTTATTTTCCTTCGTGTGAGTCACATTGGTTCAGGCCGCAGCTGCCTAAGAAGCAATCTCTAGATGACCCTCAAAGACTGCCAGAGCTTTTAAGGCCACATTTTCCTCCCCAATGAGCATCATTCAGAGGTGAGAAGGGTTGGGGAGGATGTGCTCAGACTACTGGTTGCACTCTATCCTCCAGGCAAGGTTCTAGCTTTTACACTTGAGTTTGGGACATTGCCAGTCTCTTGCTTAGTGCTGGACAGTCCCTCCTCCAGAGGGGGTTCTCTCTGGAACCTTAGAGTCCTAGAGGGAAGCTCCCTCTGTTTCCTTCATGGCCTTCTATGTGACCTACGGATCCTCCAGGCTCTCTGCAGACCAGTGTGGCAGCCCTCTGCCCTCATAGCTTAGCATACTATGTATGCTACATGCTGTTCGTTGGACATTTCTTTCAGGCCAGAGAGACTTTTAAGTTTGCTTGTTTGAAAATCACCCATCAAACCTTTCCATGGCAACCTTGGCAGCTTGGCAGATCTTCCTAGGAGAGCGTGGATTCCTTTCAGGTTTTCTTGTTTCCATATCCGGTAGATTTGCATAATGGGTCACCAAGTTCTCTTTTTCATCCTAACAACTTTACAATGCTTAAAGAAATCGGCTAGATCTTACATAGTCACACTGTCATTTCATTTGTGGACAGAAATCGCACTGTTGGCAGAAAGAATCTTAGGATTCATAGGGAGATCCATATAAACCAAGGTCTGCCCCTTTATCTGTGAATCCACGAGGCTTAATGAAGGCACCTCACTCTCCAGTGTTCATTCCTCCATGTTCTCCTCCCTGCCTTCCTCTACATTTGATTGTAGGATTAAATCCCCACACTTTCCCTGTCACTCATGCTTCAACTCTCTCCTGAACCAGGAAACCCTCCAGACTCCTGCCCATAAACACCCATGCTACTGGGGTGGGCTTCTGGGAATTAGCTTTGCCACCCACCCACAGATGTTGCTTCTTTGGTTATATTGATTTGGTGGCTGTAGGATCCAGTCTGAGTGGGATAACAAGAGACAGACTACTGCCCATAGCTGCTTTGTCGACCATAGCTACTCTGCTATTCATAGCTGCTTGGCTGCCCATAGGTATTCTGCTGAGAGGAACTGCTCAGATCATAAGTAATCAGCTGTGAAGAGAAATGGCTGGTAGGAGTATGACCTCAAAGAGAGAACCAGGGGATCAGAAATTTTATAAACACACACACACACACACACACACACACACACACACACACACACACACACACATATATATATATATATAAAATTGGCTTCAGGAGGCCTTGTTCAAGCTATGTTTTATGCCAAGCCAATTGATTAAGAAGTAGAGTATCAGTTGGGCATGGTAGCCCTCACTATTATTCCCAGCACTGGTGAGGCAGAGGCAGGTGCATCTCTGAGTTCAAGACCAGTCTGGTCTATGAGGTGAGTTCTAGGACAGTCAGAACTATATAATGTGAGAGACTTTGTCTCAAATATACAGTATAGCATCTTCTAGGCAGTTTGTGTGGGAAACATGGGACAGCATTAGCAGAAAGCTGTCATACAATGAGGCAAAGTCAGTGGGAATCTAATCAAACAATGTTGCACAAAGGGAACACAGGAAGTCTCAAGTGTGCCCTTGACCAAGCGCTCATCAACTGTAGGACTGTTAACTCCAGTCGTTTCAATGGGGACTCCCAGCTTGCCAGGAACTAAAACCTTAAGTTCTTCAGGGCCTTGACCCTAGCCTCAGATCAAACCTTGCCAAGTTTGCTCCTGGGCAAGGACACAGAACAAGTGTTCCCTTCTAAGGAAGTCTAGGATCAGTCTGACTCCCAGCGGAGTGGGATGGTAGGATGACTGTCTGCAGGAGGTTGTTCCCATTACCTGGGATTAACTGTGGTCACTCTGTCCATATCCTAGGTGGGGCTGGTTCTAATCTTCTGTGCTAGATTATAGTTCACTGGTTCTGGCAGACTTTTTACTACCCATGATCTTGTAGGCATGGTGGCTGCTGTCTGCTCTCCACAGGGTGGGTAAGCAGGCTGAATGCTGTGTGCCAACTAAGCTGCATAGGAGGTTATGGTAGTGGTGACAATGGTGGTCATAGTGCCATAAGCACGCGTCAAACCCCTGGACAGGTTAGCTATATGTCTGGAGGGCAGTTAGAGGCTGTCCCAAAGAAGTTACATATGCAGCCTGTACATAAGGCCAGTGGTCTGGGGCCTGGGTGTCAGGCTCAGACAGGCCTGAGGCTGATATCAGTAGGGTGTCCACTGGTCCCACACATGTGTGCCCATATGCCTGGGTGGTGTGCATGTTCTTGAGTCGACTGGGCTAGGGCTTCTGTAGCTCTGCTGGCTTGCAGGTAGTCTGTAGGTACTGCAACCAATGGATGTTGTGCTCTCTTCTTAGGAAGCCTCTTGCAATCTACCCTCCTCCTTCCAAGATGCCATTGGTGGCCCTACCTTGGGCTTCTAAACTCTATATCTTAAGCCTTGCTGTGGGCATAAACCACATGAAGGTCTTATTTCAAATGCAGACCCTGCCTCAGTAGACCTGAAGTGACACTTGCTTATGAGGAAAAAGTCTCTAGGCTCACTTCAGTAGTGACAAACGTACTTATAAGTCCCCACTATGAATTTCTGAATTCTCTGAGAAATAGCCTGTGCCTTGCAGGGCTCTACATCCCCAGCAAGTAACAGTGGATGTGTCAGGGATGGCAGAGAGCAAAGGAACAGGCCTCACTCCCTAGAACCAGGAGAATCTGTGCCAAGCCCAAGACGGGGCTCAGTTGCAATACACCAGTACAGGACAGCCTGAGAGTGACGCGACTTCCAGAGGCAGCGGGAACAGTGTCAGGAGAGGATGGGGCTGGTGGAGAGTGAGCAGCAGGCAAGAGAATTCCCAACTCAAATGGCCCGAGAAATCTTTCCTCACCTTCCCACCCTTCCTCCTTTTTCCTGCCTCTGACTCAGGATAACTTTACACTATTTCTTTGGATTTTAGCAAAAGAAAACCTTGCTTCTTGAATGGCTATATTTATTTACCTCCTCTACTCTATTTCTCTTCACCTACTGATCTGTCCATCTGTCCATCTGTCCATCCATCAATCCATACGTCTCTCCCTCCCTCCATCCATACATCCATATATACATACATCTGTCCCTTCATCCATCCCTCCATCTTTCCATCCACCTATTCAGCTACCCACCCACCCATCCATATCTATCCACCCATTCATTTCTCTATCTCTTTTGTCTTCCTGCAGGTTCTTCAGGTGTGTCCGTTCCTGACATCATTCCTACTACAAAGCCGACTGAGGTTCCCGTCCTCATTACCACAAAACATTCAACTCCAACCCGATCCCTACCCAAGTCCACTGCTGTTGTTTCCTCTCCTGATCCTGGAGTCACTGTCAAAAATGGGACAGATCCTACGAGGTAGGTTTTCTTGGCTCCTGGCTTGGACACCCTTTATTTCTTTATCTTTGTGTTGAGAGGAGGTGGGAATGAGGATATGGGGTGGGTGGAGCAGTATCAGACTTGATCCTCAGTCTGTGTGCAAATTTCCAGAGAGGGCAGAGATGACTGACTGTGCAGGTGGCTCCTGTCTTCTCCAGCTCACCCTCCACGTTTCCTAGCACATGAGAGGAGTGGGAGGATGGAAACGGGCATTTTCAGTGAACCCTGTTAGTCCTGCCAACCCAGAAGCTGGACAGATTCTCATGTCAGGTACACTAGCTGTGTATGTAACGTTGGGCAAGCCAGGGATCCCTGTGACCTAACAGTACCAAAGGATACTGTTGGGATGCTAGAAGGCCAGAGCTAGAACAGGTTATCCACGGCCAGATATTGTACTGCAAGCATCACTAGTATCACTCATTCATTCTCTTTGACTTTATTGTTCTATTTGATTTTAATACTAGTGGGAGCACCCTCCCATAGACAGAAGGAGTACACCTCCATAGACTGAAGGATTGTAAGTTTATGGAAATGGTTTGCATTTTTTTTTCTGTTTGCAGTTCTAGCAATCAAACTAGCCAGAGCTCCTGGTTTCCGGATATGCTAAAATAAGATTTTCCAGGAGATTCTTAACCCATGTTTATGTCTGTCACCTTTTCATCTTTGTATGAATGCCTGAGACAATAGGTTTAAAAGAGGATGGGCTCTCTTTGTCTCCGAGCTCTAGAGGTTTCAGTGCATGGCTTTGGGATCTGTGGTGAGACAGCGTATCATGGTGGCAGCGTATGACAAAGCCATTCCCTCCATGGTCATGAGACTGAGGAAAATGAAGAGGAAGAAGAACAGGCATGGTTGCTTTATCCCTTTGGGGATGGATACATGGTGGATGGTGAATGGGTGGATGGTTGAATACGTGCGTGGATAAATATTTGTGTGCATGGGTTCCTGTGGATACACGGTGACTAAATGGCAGGATGATAAAAAGGGTGGATGGATGGACGATAGACTCAAGAACAGAAGTAGATGGATGGATTGAAGAGGCCCCACAGGCCTAGGCCTCCAATTGATTCCAGCCTTTCACCTCTCTGTCACCTCCTAACAGTGTCACTGATGTGACCAAACTGTAGCCGCAGGCCAAGTTAAGAGTGATCACCTTAGCACGCACGTCCCTTCTTGTAGTTATTAATGGATGTTGATATACCTTGGAATATGCTTTCATTTAAATGTTGTGTCAACAGTGAAAAAAGTCTTTACTGTTCCCACCGATCCAATCTGGTCCCACCCATAGCCACATGGAGTGTCTTTATTCATACATGCCTTAGCCTGGTACCTGTTCTAATTACACACATAACATCATTTTCTCTGCTAAGTTCGTCCTTCAGCAGTGCAAGTGTGCCCGCATCCCTTTAATCCAAGAACATGGGGATTGGGGAACAGGGCATGGACAGGAGATCCAGGAGGATATCTGTGAGTTTGAGGCCAGCCTAGTATAAGTTCTGGGACAGCCAGAGGTATATAAAGCGCCTCTATCTAAGACAAACAAACAAGTAATTAAACACATAATCCTTAAACATTACTCCCTACTCCTCAGAATCATAATTTCAATAAACACACATATTACCATCGATCAGAAGACTCATAAAGCTTAGAGTCATTTGTCTACTCTTAGCTGTTTTCATTTCAAAATCGTCTGTTGTTGTTACTTTTTCCGACAGGACTTTTCTGTGTAGCCTTGACTGTCCTGGAGCTCATTCTGTAGACCAGGCTGGCCTTGAACTCAGAGATACACCCGCCTCTGCCACCACTGCCAGGCTGATTTTTAAAATCTTTTATCCCAACAAAATTTCTCTGAAGATTTTTGAGCACTTACACGACTCTGCACACTATTGCACATACAAGCTTCTATTGTAAATATCAGAAGTTTCAGGGTTGGAGAGACGACTCAGTGGTTAAGAGCAGCAGCTGTTCTCACAGAGAACCTGGGTTTGATTCTGGGCCCCCACATGGTATATCATGTCACCTATATTCCCAGTGCCTGCACCTTCTTCTGGCTCTCATGGGCAAACATTTCACCTACACAGTGCATAAACATATCAGGCAAGCACACATATACATAAACAAGAATAAATAAAAGATTGTGCAGATGATCTCCAATGTTGAAATGGGGTGGTGGTACTGCAGGGTGGCCATCTTGGGTTTAGTTTATTAGAACATTTCTCTATGGGCGATCATTGGCTCAGAGAATGGGCTAAGGATGCACAAGAATCTGGTTCCATCTTCAGCACCAAGAAAAAACCTATTCCTAGCAAATTAGATGTGGTGCGTTCAGGGTACTCATTTCTCTGAGAGTGTAGACGCCTGTTCCAGGCTTGGAGGCCAGCCTAGTGTTCACCTCTTCCCATTGTTTGCTTGATACCAGGGCAAGTGTCAGGAACAGGGTAGGTACTTATTCAGCCTTCATGGAGTAAATAACATTTGCAATCTAGTGAGTGTTAGCACTGATCTTTCTTTTCTTTTAAAAATATTAACTTTTCATTGCACGTACGTGCATGCGTGTGTGTGTGCATGTGTGCATGTGTGTGTGAGTGTGTGAGTGTGTGTGTGCATGTGTGAGTGTGTGTGAGTGTGTGTGTGTATGTGTGTGTGTGTGTGTGTGTGTGTGTGTGTGTGTGTGTGTGAGTGTGTGTGTGTGAGTGTGTGAGTGTGTGTGTGAGTGTGTGTGAGTGTGTGTGTGTAAATTGTACACCTGAGTTCAGGTACTTGAATAGACTGCAGAGGCATCTGAACCCTTGGGGTTAGAGTTACAATAAGCTGTGAGCTGCCCAATATGGCTGCTGGGAAATGTAACTCAGGCCCTCTGGAAGAGCAGTATATGCTCTTAACCACTGAGCCATCTTCCCAGAAGTTACTTTTTCTTCCTTGCCTTTATTTTCCAAGGCACAGGAGGTAGGCGCCCTGCTCACACTCTGACTACCGCTGTACCTCTTCCAGCCGCTAACTTTACCCAGTGTAGATATAACGGGGGATCATGCGCCAATTCTGATCATTGTTGGTCAGAGTCCAGACAGGACAGCAGCAGCCATCCCAGCTGTCCGTACAGAGAACTGCTGGGATTCAATGAGTTCTCTGCCTGGGTGACAGAAGAGCAGAGCCCCTGCCCTGTGGATAGGCAGGCATTGTAGGGAGCCCCCTCCTCCTGTGGCAGGGACTTCCTCATAGGTAGGGCATGGGAAAGTAAACCTCATGAAAATGTCTAGGAAGTAGTCCTTGGCAGAGTCATTAGGGAAATGAGGCTGGGCAGGGAAGGAAATCAATAAAGGGTCATAAACAGGGCCAGCTTCCCGGATGTGCCGTAGTGTGGGTCACACAACAGAGTCTGGTGAACACCTGAACTTGCTTCTATCAGCAGAAGGCCTGGGGTGTATATACTCCTGCATCCAGTCATTGGGTGAGGGCAGCCCTACGCAGTGCATGGGTACATGGAGTCCCATCACCTCAGAGGCCCCACAGTCTGTGCAAAGCCTGGGAAAGAGATAGGTGAAGTGCTGCCCTGAGGACGTGCCCTGCAGCCCAGTGCAGGACAACAGCTCACAGCTCCAGGAAACACAAGAGAGCCCGGGCAGCCTTGACTTGGGAAGCAGTGCAGTTAGCCAAGGCCAGAAGCAGGGCCTTTCTAGCAGCAGGTTCCTCTGGGGGCCAAGGCTGGCACCAGGGAAGGTACTGTGGTGACCACAAGATGAGAGACAGGAGCCAGCCTCCCTGCATTGGTTACCGCTCCAGCTCTGTCAACTGCTGACCTTACCAAGTGGCCTTGGGAATATTGTCACCCTGGTAGGAGACAGGCAGGAGGCTGGAGAGGGTGTCAGCACAGAGGGGCATGTAACCCCAGTCTATCAGCATGTGCATGACTACATGAACTGCTCTCAAGATTGTTATTTTGATTTATTCTTTAACTGAGCTCAATTCTATTTCCTAATGATTTCTCATGATACCTCCACCCTATCTATCTATCTATCTATCTATCTATCTATCTATCTATCTATCTGTATCTATCATCGTCTATCAATCATTTCTATATCTTTATATCTATATTGTAACATGTAGTTTCTACTACCTCACTTTACGCTCAGGGCATATCACATGACCAGCCACACCCCTGGTTTCCTTGGATCCATGGATAAAAGACATGTACACACACACACACACACACACACACACACACTTTTAACCTGCCATATGACTCAGTCACTGGCCTCTTCTAAGTTTCCCACGGCGAGATTGCCCCTCCCTTTACTCCTTGCTACCCTAAATCCGCCCGCAGCTTAGCTGTGTTTCTAATCTCGCACCTGCTACCCCAGGCCCAATCGGGGAATTGGCCAATGCTCACTCCACTGGAGATCTCACATGGCTGATGGCACTCTCTCCCCTGAAGCATGGTGAATCTCTTTCCTTCTCTTGTGTCTCCTAGCCTGCCTGCAGGAACCTAGATGTCCCACCTCTTCTGCCCAGTCAACCACCCCTTACACTATAGACTATGTATCTATACATCTATCTAATCTACATATCTATCTATCTAATCTCTACACGTAGACATGTACACTTCTACATTTCTACATGTCTAATCACTAGCCATGGTTGGAGCAGGGCTGTAGTGTGTGCTCAGACCAGCAGGACTTTACACTGCTCTGTATAACTGCACTACAGGGTTACACACTAAGCTTTAGTTAGTAAGCAGGTCATTGACCAAGCCATTCCGTTCTACTCATTTATTTACACAAGGTCTCGTCCTGTTGCCCATGCTGCCTCCTGTGGATCTGGGACCTTCTGCCCTCAGCTCACCAATGCTGGGATTATGAGCATGAACCATTTCTAGATTTATTAGCCAGTATGTGGTTATATGTAGAGCGTATGACGGCCTTGTGCTTACATGTAAGCAAGCACTGGGGAACCAGCAGTGCTAAACATGCGTTGCTGTCTCTTCAAAGGAAGAGGTGAAAAGCCTGTCTTCTGCCAGAGATCTGGGAGTGGTCACCTCTCTCTTCACAACCCGTGTGGTTAAGTCACACTTGCCTGGCTGCCCCCTCCCCACCACAACTGTTACGTTTATCTCAGTCATTCACCCAACATCCTTATCTTGAGCACTGTTTCTCAGGCAATAGAACCCATCTTTATGGAAGATGTCATTTGTACTTTGGAAAGAGTTTCAGTGTCATCATGTTGTGTAAGCTTTGTTGTACACACAAGATTGAGTTAGTTACAATCAGGAACCTCTTTTTCCTAAATTGTGCTGTAGTTAAGTTTGCCTAAAACAAACTGCTCAGGGTCAGACTGTAGAAGTTTCAACTAACACCAGCCACTGAATTTGTGGATCCAGTTGTCCCTCTTGCCTCACGCAGATGGACACTCTGCTGGCCATGGATTTGCAGAGACGCCCACAAGTATATGTCATTAATACTCCATGTGGCCTCCCTGTGATTCATTGTCACCTGTCCCTTTTGTCTCTGTGTCCTATCACGCAGAGTCTGTGTGTCCTCATCTGCTTCCCTAGCTGCCTAGGTCAGGCAGGGCTTGCTCTTCTCTGTGGGTCTATTTTCTACGTCTATTGCTCTCTACCTGGAACTTGGAGAACCATTTTGCTAAACTCATGACAAGTCCAAAGTGGGCTTTTCAATGAGGTTGGGTTCTTCCTGGTTTATGAATGGGAAAACGAGGCTAAGGTGCAGTGACTGTCCCCAGAAGAGGGTCAGAAGGCTGACCACAGAGATCACTTCCCTAGATGTGGTCCTCATTTCACAAAGAAGGCCAGGATGCTGGGTTAGCCCTTTCTTCCTCATGCATCTCCCAGACCTGAGCTCTGTGCTCTCCACAGCACGCATTTCTAATTGGTAATGCCAGGAAGTGACCCTCTAAACTGCACAGGGCTAGAGGCTGCGGGGAAGCTGCAGGGAGGACATAGGATGAATGATTCTGTCGGAAAAATTCAGTAGATTCTGCAATGTGGCTGGCCATTGCACTGACCTTCAATCCCCTCTCTCCACAGTGTCTCCACATACAATGTTGTTGTTCCCGTGGTCTGTGGACTCCTCATCAAAACTCTGATCTTCATCGTCTTATTCGTTGTCACAAAGAGGTCATTTGGATGACAGATCTTGAAGCTACACAATAGTGACCTTCAGCCATGTCTCTCACAGAAGGAGCTGACATGAGGGGGGCTATGGAGGAACTGTGACACAAATTGAGCCTGTAATCATAGGTGACATGTAAGGCTCAGGATGTCCCCACCTGGTCCTGCCCACCCTCCTCATCTCATCCATCATTTAGGGAACGTGTTCTGCACCCTCAGGAAAGAGGAACCAATTCCTAGAACACTCTGGTCTTTCCCCCTAAATAGGTGGGTTTGTCTGAAATAAAGACAGAGCAAAGTACTTCTCCCTGTCTCCTTTGGGGCAGTCATGAAGATTACGGTTTCCATGCTATCCCCATCCCTTGTCCTTCCCCTGGACGGTACAATTCTAGCCACCTTGGCAGGTCCCTTGCCCATGAAGCAGCCTGCGCTCCCACCTCTGGGGCCTTCTGCTCTGGGAGTCAGACACTCGGATGTCTGCCTTCACCTGTGCTCCTCGGAACACTCCCAACCATGGATCAAGAAGACAAGACCCCACCTCGACAATAATGCAACTGGGAGAGGGGAATCAAGGTAAACTGGGGAACTGCTGTTGCCTGGGAAACACCTAGAGAAGCAGATGGCATCTGTAGGTTTGGATCGGTGCAGCACATCCACACGCTGTGTGCATTTTGTCATTGACTCCTCAGTGCATCCCATGAGCGTCAAGGAGTGTGTTAGCAGAGTGAGGCCGCAGGAGTGAGGCCATCACCTCTTGGCAGGAATGAAATGTAGAGCTCCCTTGGAGAGACAGCGAGGTGGACGCTCCAGAGGCAGGGGGATGGAGAGCCAGGCTCTGCTCTAGCTGGATGCCTTTTGGCCTGACTGAGGCAGGGGCCAGCATGGCAAGGGTCCCAACCCAAGCTGTCCCCTGTGTGCCTCTGCCTCCCACCCACCTTCCTTCACCTCTCAGTCTCCTCCCAGGTACCCTATGGCTCCGGAGCTTTCCCTGGGACGTATCAGCACCTTCTTGTTCCCACCTCTTTGGACTCTACAGACAAAGTGGCCCCATGGGGCATGGGGGAGGATGGTCCATGAGCTCATTCTACGTCAACAATGGCCGGAGCCAATTTCATCCCAAGGTTCCCAAGAGCAAACCCATCACCGCATAGCCCCCAGCTCGTGATCTCCAGTGGTGCTCTGGGACAAGGTTTGAAGTACTGATACAGACGCTGTTCACGTTGCTATGTTTGCTTTCTGACTGGAGAGCGGAGTAGTAGTAGTGGGTAAAATGCTTCTTGAGAAAGCCTGGAGACCAGAGTTCAAGCTATAAGAGCAATGTAAAAGAAGCTGGTTAGGGTGAGCCTGCCTATAATCCCAGCCCTGGGGAAGCTGAAACAGCCAGTTCCCTGGGACTTGGGGACCAGTTAGAAAACATCTTCTGGTCAGTGAGAGACCCTGTGTCAAGAAGAACAAAACAAAAACAAGGATAACAGCACACACACACAGAGACACAGAAGCACATACACACACACACACTTACACACACACTTACACACACACATACACACTTACACTTGCCACACCCACTCCAGTGGAGTCTGTGTGACCTGAAGCCCTTGTGCTTCGTTTCTATCCAGAACAGAGGCAGGTGCCTGGAATGGCTTGGCCTCCTGGAGGTCCCTGCAGTCTCCCTACAAACAGATGATGACCAGGGTCTATGCTTGCAGTGGAGGTGCCTTCTGTGTTCTAGTCTTCGTGATCTTAGCAACTCTAAGCCTGTCAACAGTATCTGATTTTAAGAATATGGCAGTGTGGGAAGATGGTCATGTACCTTTAGATGTCTCAGGAACTGAAAGTTCAGAGACAGAAATGTCTCACACCATCATGATCCCGATAAACTCAACGGCTGCGATGAATACAAATGCTGTATCCATTAGTTCCCAGCAAATAGGAGAGAAATTAATTACAGTTACTAACAACATGGCTGTTCCAGAAAAGCCTTTCCCCCCTTTTGGGAAAGTTTTGTTTCTCATGATTCAAATTAGTAATGATTCTTCTAGAAAGATCATAGACAAGTTCCAACAAGTTGAACAAACTTATCAAGAGTTAACTAGAAGGAAAAGAGAAGCTAACATTGAGCAAGAAATGAAAGAAATTATAAAATGGTTACAAAAGTTTCCATAGTATTCTGAGGGGCCATAAATATAGAGTTTAAACTTTATTATGACAAAGATAAATGATGGGTGCATGCCTGGTGCCCACAAATCTGGCAGTGTAGTTGCATTTTTTTAAACTATTGTTTGCAGCTGAGAACTGTTTCCTAGACTGTATGTTTAGCTTTCCTCTTTGCAGGGGACATTTGGTGGGGTGATGAATAAGAGCTGGATGATTGCCAATTATGATGTACCTGTTGTAACTGCTTAAACATACGCCAAGAAGTAAAGCTTTTCGCAGCAGTGCACACCTCGAGTTTGTGTCTGTCTGTCGCGCTGAATCCGTTCTCTACCTGAAATCCAAGCCTTGGTCCCTCCGCTGACACACTTCCCTGGGTGGTCTGCGACGTACACTTACACACACACACACACACACACACACACACACACACACACACACACACACACACACGTATGATGGCTGTCATAGCTCTTAGGTTATCAACCTGTGGTAGACCAGAAACCACCCTGGAGGGGAGCCTTGGTTGAAGAATTGTCCCCTGTGGGCAGGCCTGTGCTGCATCGGCTTTGACTGTTAATTGAGGTGGGAGGGCCCACCGTGTATATGGGTGGTACCACGTGTTGATGAGAAGCAGGCAGATGCCAAGGATCCAGTTTATCCTCTGCTCCTGACCGTGGATGTGATGTAACTAGCTTCTTGTGTTCCTGCTGTGACTTCTCGACAATAATGGACTATAACCTGTTTTGCTTGTTTGTTTGTTTGTTTTTTGTTGTTTGGTCAGGGTGCTTTCCCAAGGCATCAGAATAAAACTGGAACAATGGCACATGTCTGTGATCCTGGTACTTGGGAGACTGAGACTAGGAACTTGAGGATTCTAGGACAGTTTGGACTTTGTTGGGAAACCCCACCCCAAAGAGAAAAATAAATAAAAGAAAACCAGTTCAGATTCTGTGGCTGTGGTGACTGTTCTAGTGGTGCACAGTGTCTGTGTCCTGAGGTAGCTGGTCTAGTTGGATTCTTGGTCAGAATCACTGAGGCTGCCTGTTAAAACTCAGATTTCCCCAGTCCTTCTGCAGGCCTGTGAATTCGGGGCCTCTGAGGGTTGGACCAAGATGTGACTATGCATGCCTGACTTCCTGAGTGATTCAGCCATAGGGCCCTTCTGAGAACTATGGGTACAATGAGATGAAAGATGAGTCAAAGGCTGAGGAGACACCTCCGTTAGTAAAGTGCTTGCCACAGAAGCACAAGGACCTGATTCCCAGAAGTCACAGACAAAACACCTGGTGGTATACATGCACAATCCAGGCCTCAGGAGTCAGAGATCGGCAGCCTAGCCCACGTGGTGAGGTTCGAGCCAATGAGAGATGCTGTGTCAGGAAAACAAGGTGAATGACCTCTAATAATGACATCAGATTATCTCCTGGCGTTGGAAGGTGAGCAAATCTGAATGCTTAGCGTCATTGGCTTGGGGAGGACAGTGTGAGAGGTCAGTGGATGTGACAATGTCCTGGTCCCCAGAGGCAGTGAGTAGAACAGTGTAGGAACCTCAGGTGTGTCGGAGAACGGCAGCCAGCCTCAGAGTGTTTCTCAACAGATTGTGGCGTCAAAGGAGGAAGGAGGGTGTCACAAAATTTGGTTCTCTCCTTTGCCCCCCTTCTGTGTGTCCTGGGGCAGCTTCCTCCTGCCGCATTTCCCTCAGGGTTTCTCAATGGGACAAAGGAGCGGAACCTGTGGGGACAGAAGCCAGTCAACTTCTGAGTGGAGCAGCATGCTCCCACAACTCTGTCGCTTCATACGGAGGAGGCAGGGACCTAGGGGATGTCACCACTGCTGCTATGGCTGGGGCTGTTGCTCTGTGTCTCGGGTAAGGAGAGGAAGGTGAGGAAGCTAGAGGACAGGTACCAACAAGGGGGATGGAGCTTGCTGACGGGAGGTAGCTGCTAAAAGAAGTTTACTTCTGTTCCTCAAGATGGCGTGGGAGGAGACCAGGGTTTGTGTTAGAGATGGGTGAGTTTGCGGAAGGACAGAGACCTTGGTGATCCATCCTGACGCAGTAGGGTGCAAAACAAGTTAGAGGTTTTTCTCGGCCATATTGAAAGTAGAGAAAGTACTCATCTAGAGGTAAAACCTGGGAGGCAAATCTCCCTTACAGGAACCACCAACCACGGAGCAATGTAAAGGCAGGTAAAGAAAGTTGTCCCCCCAAATTAACCAACAGGTTGATGGAGTGAGTGCTCATGGCTCAGTATTTCACACACAGTAAATGCGTCATAAAAGTCATAGGGGATGGTAGTGCTAACCTAGTGTGGGTGGCCCATGGCAAGGAAAACAGACCAAGAAGGGAAAAAGGTTAGCGTCATTGCCACTGTCTGGTAGATGTCCCCCTTGGACGGATGGACAGGAGTTGAAGGAGGATTCTATCTAAGGATACAGGGAGTGAACTGAGAGGGTCATGTACCAGACAGTAACAACTATGTCTAGGCCACCACAAGTACAACAGAAAATAATAGGAGAGCTGCGTATGGTGGGGCATGTCTGTGACCCCAACAGTCAGGAGGATGAGGCAGGGGGTGGACTGTGGGGAGTCTGAAGCAGTCTTTGCTATATGTTGAGTTCAGGTCAGTCTGGGTTACAAAGGGAGACCCTGGAGTGAGGGAAAGAGGGCGTGAGTGAGTTAGTGAGAGCAAGACAGAGAGACAGACAGAGGTGGGAGAAAGAAGGGAACAGAGACAAAGAGATAGCCAGAGATGTGGAAAAGAGACAAAGAGACACACAGAGACAGAGATAGATAAGCAGAAACAGACAGAAAGGCAGGAAAGAGAGAAAGAGAGACACACGGAGAGAGAGGCACACATGGAGAGACAGAGAGAGGAATGAGGAGAGAGAGAGAGAGAGAGGGAGAGAGAGAGAGGAAGAGAGAGAGAGAAAGAGAGAGAGAGAGGAGAGAGAGAGAGGAGAGAGAGAGAGAGAGAGAAGAGAGAGAGGAAGAGAGAGAGAGAGAGAGAGAGAGAGGCAGCTGGTGAAGAGCTGTCTCACATGCACACACATTTCTAGAATTAGAAATGGTGGTGCAATCTGGTAAAGATCTTTTGTAATCATTCAACGTGAAAATGTTCCACTCTACAAGATGCAAACAGGATATTTCCTGCAAACACACAGCCCAGATCCAGTCTCCCGTTCTGGCTATTTTGCCTGGTTTACTTACTGCTGTAGACACACACAAAGCAATCAAGAGCTCTGGAATAGTCACAGCACTCCTAAATTCCCCTTCCATGCTTGTTGGGGTCATTAATGTCCCAGCAACGTGTGACTGATGCAGGAGGCAAGTTGGCTCTATGATGCAGGAGGCAAGTTGGCTCTATGAAGCACATATCTCCTATTCCAGGGCTCCAAGATGGAGATAAGGAAGAACAGAAGTGTTTTCTGAAGGGTGAGAACCTGACCCTGATTTGTCCTTACAACATCATGCTATACTCATCCAACCTGAAGGCCTGGCAGCGGGTCAGAAGCCACGGTTCTCCAGAGACCCTGGTGATCACAAACACCCGAAAGCCAGACTTCAATGTGGCCCGGGCTGGGAGGTTCTTGCTGGAGGATTATCCCACCGAATCCATCGTCAAGGTCACCATGACTGAACTGCAGAAGCAAGATGTGGGGCTGTACCAGTGTGTGGTCTACCTCTCTCCTGAAAATGTTGTCATCTTGTATCATCGGATTCGCCTGGTATGGTGCCGAGGTGAGTTCCGGTGGAGGTTCAGGCGGAGTCTCTTTCCACTCAATAGCGGGCAGGGGCCTCATCTTCCAGAAGGAGCTGCTTTAAGGAGGCAGCTCAGGGTAATGAGGTAATTCTAGAGCTTTCCTTCTCCCATAGTGTGATACCAGGACAGTCACATTCTCTGTGCCTTTATTTTTTTTTTTTTGTCTATAAGACAAGGACGTTGGATGTGGTGAACTCAAAAGCCATCTACTTCCACATCATGGAATCTGCTAGAGAAGCTGGTAACCGGCCACTTGCCATGAGTCACGTCTGTAGCTGCTTACTTGTCCCACTGCCTCCTGGGGTCAGGAGGACAGACTCAGAAATGTAGTCATTCACTGTGCTCCCCTGCAGATCATGATGTGTGTGTGTGTGTGTGTGTGTGTGTCTGTGTGTCTGTGTGTGTGTGTGTGTAATATATATATATTTAATAGTAAAATCAATATAAGATGAAGGAAAGACTATCTGTAAGTTGGACACGGCAACCTGACAGGAGGAAAAGAGTCCTAAGAACTGGCACAAGAGTCAGACAGAGATCCACCCATTCTCTTTCGTGGATCTGACTTAGGTTTATAATAAAGACATGGAGACCTCTATATAGTTTAAAGCCATTGGCCTTTTGTTGGGCACTCTCTCAGCTAACTATCTAATTTAACCTTGTCTTCGCCGCCATTCTGCCTCCCTGTGTGCTTCTCATTGCCTGCTTACAGCCCCATTCCATCTTGGTTCTGCTTCCCCTGAATCTGCTTCATCTGTTTGCAGCTCCTGCACCTCCTCTCTCTGGGCCTGAAGTCCAGCCTCCCTACTTCCTGCTCCAGGTCCTGCTGTCAGCTCTTTATTATACAAAAACCACATTCCAGTCGGAACCAATCAGCTGGTGAGGAAGGACAAACATTTACATACAGAAAACCCGGTGATGGGCCATAGACATGACAGTACCAAAATCCTGCCAGACTTGGCTCTCTGCTGCTACAGTCTCTGAGAGTTCCTAAGTGCCTTGCTTAGGTAATTTGAAGAACTGTGTCCCCATGGTGTCCTTGATCCCCTCTGCTCTTACAGTCTTTCCATCTCCTGAGGGATTCTCTGAGCTAAAAGGGGAGGGATTTGACGGGAACCTCCAGTTTAGACTCTCTCTATATAATGTCTGGCTATGGGTCTCTGCATCTGTTACCATCTGCTGCCAGAGGAAGCCTCTCTGATGACAGACGGACAAGGCACTGATCTATGAGTATAACTTGGAATCATTTTATTGAGTTTTTTTTTTTAAGATTAGTTACTGGTGTTACCCTAGGCCTCTGGGCTGTCTAGTCTCTGATTCCGGTTACCCACTGCTTGGCTGTGGGTTCCTTCTCTCGTAGTGGGCTTTAGTTCAAGCCAGACATTGGTTGGCTGCTCCCTCAAGTTCTCTGTCACCATTGCCTTAGTGTATTTTGCAGGCAGGACAGATTACAGGTCAAAGGTTTCTGGGCTGGGTTGGTGTCCACATTTCTCTCTCAGTAGCCTGCAGAGTACCTCCCTGAACCAAAGACACTAGAACCTAGGGGTGAGGTCTCTGGGTAGGCACCAGGTCGACTTCATGTTCGTTGAGTTATGTGGATGCTGGCCTCAGCAACAGGGCCCTGATGTCAATTTGCAGAGAACAACCTTTTGTCTAGGTTGTGAGGAGATTTCAATGGGACCCCCTTGGTCAATAGCTCAAATGAATATAATCGAATCCCACTACTGGATATAGCCTTGCCCAGCCATAAACGATGAAAAATGGTCTAAGAAAACACGGGATGTTTTAAAATATTTTTTGCAACAAGGGAGGAAGGGAGAGAGGAGTGAAAAGGAAGGGAAGGGAGAGGTTGTGGAGGGTTGGTATGAGGAACTTGCTGGTAACCTAGCTGAAACTAAAAATAAAACAAACAGCTGCACCCAGCTGACTGCACTCTCCCCTCCAGACCACTCTGGCCACCGCAGCTGCACTCTGTGGAGGGTTATTTCCTATTTCTCCCTCCATCCCTCTAGGCAGAGAAAACCTGTGCCAGATGCCATTCCTCCCGTCCCTGGAGAGAAGGTAAAGGAAGCTGCCCCAGCGTGGCTTCTTGCCCCTCCCGGTTTGCATCTGATAACTGTCTATCCTATGTTGAGCTCGGTGCAGTTCTTGCACAGGGTAGCCTACACAGCTGGTCTTCCAGGCTCTGGCTGGTTCTATCCCACTGCTATTGCTATTCTTGGTGGTCATCCCATGCTACTAGCATCTCCAAAATGTTGGTATGTCTTGCTGCAACGAGGCTAGACTTTTCACCAGTAGCATCTCTTGGGCTTTCTTCAGGGACACAGTGCCAAGTCTTCCCTGCTCTCCATGACCCCTTTATACCTTCAAGGCCAATACACATAGGTGAGTCTTACACTGCCAAGTTCAGCTTCCAGCATGAGGGGCAACCTTCTTCTGTGTGCTGATCCTGAGGAAACACTGAAGAGACTTGAGAAGACTTCACCCCAATGATGCCGCTCTCTTCTTAGTCACAACTGATTCTTCAGCCCCAGATAATCAGCATCCATTGTCTAAGAAAAGCAAAGGGTTTACCTTAGTGGTTCTTGTCTCTTGTTGATGTTGACCACAGCTCATTCTTCAGTCACAGCCAACCAGAACCATAGAATCTTTACCCAAAAGGCCCAGTAGAATCTTGCTTCCCTCTAAAACCTCACAGGCCTTTATCTTTTGCACTGCTTTCCACATTCTTATCTTCCAAACTCCTACAGAACACCTCACTGAGTTCTCAACACTCATTGGGTTTTCAAGTCCAGAGTTCCAAAGTCTTTTCACATCCTCCCCTACACATCCTGGTCAGGTCTGAAATAGTGATACCTCATTCCTGGTACTAACTTGTCTTAATCACCACTAGTTTCTACTAGTCAGCACAGTCAAAGTTTTTACCAAAGCAATAGAAACCTACTGAGGACTGCCACTATGGACCAGAGACACCCTTAGTAGGGGGTGTTGTGGCCAGGGCAAGCAGGTAGATTGGGTGTGATAGACTGGGTGGGAGAATGTGCTGAGTGTTGAGCCTTGACCAGGTTCTTAGCTGGGCCTCTGAAGGGTGATACCAGCACTGTGTCATGAGCATAATATAGGTGTGGGTTTAGGAGATCTGGCCACAGTGCTGACTCTGATGCTGTCCAGTGTCAAACTTGGTAGTTTCTTATCTATCTTGCAGCTTGGGATGCGGGCTGTAAAGTAAATATCCCTTCTTTGACTTTCTAAGACCCAGTGAACCTTCATTCCTCAGCCAAATAGTCTTATGATAATGGTCTAGGAAGAGACCATTATCTCCCTAGCTTACAGAAAAGTTCCACATACCTTCAGGTTCCTTGCTGGCTCAGGTTAATCCAGTTAGGTTGGGTAAATAGCCTCCCAAGCACAGGGAACATTTTCCAACTTTATCAAAAGTATCTGGACACATGTGGGGGTCACATCTCTGCTAACTCTCCCAAAGAGTCTTTATCTCTCCCACAGACCATAGTATTTGCCAAAGAGCACTGTGGGAAGCACTAGGAACCAGCCACTTTGAAAGCAGCAGAAGAGTTGTGGAGTAGAGAAGGGAGAAACACTAGTGTCTGGTGAAATGTGAGAGGCTGGTGGAGACGCGCAACTAGTTACCACATTCAGGAAGCATGAGATGGGGTGGGGGTAGGGGGTACAAGAGACAGAAAACTAGTTTGTTCTTTGACATGAGGAACATGGGAAAGATCGAGGCTTTTTCTTCCGAGGGTATTCAACCCCTTGGCTGCTCTCAGAGTGCAAGGCAGGTAGAAGGTCTAACCACAGAGCCCTGAAGGCAGATAATCCATGTCCACTTAGATTTAGTAAAGTCATCCCTGGAGTGCCCACACTTACCTTTGATCTTACAGAGCAGTGGGTGACAGTGATGGTGATCGTTCTGACATGTGGCTTCATACTGAACAAGGGCCTGGTCTTCTCAGTCCTGTTTGTCCTCCTCTGCAAAGCTGGGCCTAAGGTAAGTGGGACAGACCAGGAATGGGGTGGATCAGAATGATTCCTAAGGTTTCTTGGAACCTGTCCCCCGGATGTCCTTTAAAGAGGGTTGTGTGGTTAAGGGGTAAGGTGAGCCCTAGGCATAGTGCAGGGCACTGGGAAAGATCCTGGGATCCATGTGCTCAGTGGGTTTCCTTTGGCTAGGAAGAACCAAGTATGGAAACAGGCAGGATGGGCCATCTGCCCTTCCCTTCAGAACAGGGAGGCTTGTTTCGAGCCTGAGCTCTCTGGACTAGTCAAATCTCCTTTGATTTTGTT
The DNA here is from genome assembly GCF_011064425.1 of Rattus rattus. Classification (NCBI taxonomy): domain Eukaryota; kingdom Metazoa; phylum Chordata; class Mammalia; order Rodentia; family Muridae; genus Rattus; species Rattus rattus. The sequence continues at coordinate 81,676,998 of NC_046157.1, read as the reverse complement.
TGTTTGTTGGTTTGTTTCAGGGTCCAGCTGCCCTGGAACTCACAGAGATCCATCTGCCTCTGCCTACTGAAGGCTGGCATTAAAGATGTGCACCATCATGCCCACAACTGAGCTAATGGTTTCTAAAGCCTGCCTATTTTTTTTTTCTTGCACAGGTGTTACAGCCTTCCAAGACATCCAAAGTACAGGGAGCCTCTGAGAAACAGTAGCCTTCCTGCTACAAGCTGTGAATGCACCTTCCCTTGTCTATTAACAGTATGGCAGAGGTTCTGCAATGGGGAAATCAAGCCTTTCTACACTCTCTTTATGAACTCTGATTAGTATGTGTTACTCCTAGAGGACAGCTCTGAGGAGAGCTGTGTAGAAGGAGCCTTATGAGACATCAGTGAAGAATGTGAAACTAGAAAGATTTGGACCTTTGATGGAGCAGTCAAACAGGACCCACAGAGAATTCGCTTCAAAATCTTATCTCCGTTTCTCTCCTGCTAACCAGGCCTGCCATGCTGTGGACTGGTAAAACCTATATGATATAACCTATCTCTCTTCAAATAATAAAAAAAAAAATATTTTCTTCACACAGTTTTACTCTTCCTGTATCCCTCCTGTGATGGTGAATGGTCACATGATGCAATATAAGATCACATAGGAGACAAGCCTCCAGGCATATCTGAGAGGGATTGTCTAGATTAAGGTTAGGTCCTGAGAGTGTCTATGAAAGATTATCTTGTCTATACTAATTGATGTAGCACCAGGTAGTGGGATATTGCAGTGACAGACCTGACCGTGATGTTTTTTGGGAGAACATGGAAGACTTTGGACTAGAAAGAGCAGTTGGATACTTTAAGTGTGGTTTAATGGGACATCCTAGTAGGAGCATATGCTGAGGGTAATTGGAGCTGTAGGAGCCAGATCAAAAAGTTTCAGAGGGGAAGAATGTAAGTAAGTGACTTAGAGACCTTTCTTGTGATGCTTTGGCAAATATGGCTACTTTTTCCTTTTGTTCTAAAAATCTGCCTGGGGCTAAATTAAAGGGCTTTGGATTAATGGTGTTGGCAGAGGAGATTTCAAGATAACCTAATATCAACTGTATAGTGTGGTTATTAGTGGTCACTCTTGTGTAGATCTATAATGAAGAGTGCAAGGCCATGGATTGAAAGACGAAGCCTGGTAAGGTTGAGCTAAAGGTTTGAATCCCTGAAGATGCTGAAGGGACAGTAGGTGATTCATCTGCTCCTGGCACCAGACCCTTGTCATGTAGCCACAGTCTCCCTCCATAGAGACATTTGTGGCCATCAGTCATATAAAGTCAACACCCTCAAGCCCTTCCATGAGGCATCCCTAACATCTCAGACTAAGACAATGGGAAAAGAGACGTGACCTGAGTCAAGTAGGCTCAAAACAGAGTTCTCCATGCTGATGAGGTATCTAGAGGTTCAAATGGTTTTGGTAATAAGCTTCCCTTCCTAAACATCCCTCCCTGCTAAAGGTATTTAATCTCAGGCCCACCCTGATAAGTGGGGTATGGTTTTATTTAGCCATTTTCTGCCATGACAATAAACTGTTTGGAAGCATGGCCTGGCTTTTTTCATGGAAGGTCTCTCTGCATTCCCAGCCACAACTGTCACCAAGCCTGAATCCATCAAGCCAAGGACAATTACCACTGGGGCAAGCTGGAGCTTCCCTTTCCCCCAAGCTAGATGCTGTCCACAGTGGAGCAGTGTCTGGGAGCTTCCCTAAGCCCAGCACCAGCTTCAAAGGCAGTGTCGAACAAGCACAGTCAAACTCCCCATGTCCCACCTCCCCAAGCAGCCATATCCTGTAGCAGAGTGGATGTGTGGGACTACAGAAAAGGAGCAAGTTGGAGAAAAAAGGGGGCTCCAAGAAGTGTAATTGAGTTAAATTCACTGAATTAGGGAGATAAAAAGTTTAAAGAAATCCAGATGTGGTGGACCATGTCTTTAATCCCAAACTCAGCCACCAGAGTCAGGTGGATCTCTCAGTTTGTGGCTACCCTGGTCTACAGGGCCAGTTCTAGGGCATCCAGGGCTACACAGAGAAACCCTGTCTCAAAAAACAAACAAACAAACAAAAAAACAATGAAGGTTTAAAGAAAAGCTTGATACTAAATTGGTGACCTCAGGGCAAGACCGCACCCAGCTAAGCTTCCAACTTGTGAAAAAGAATTAAAGAAAAGCTTAAGCAGGAAGGAAACCATCAACAACAGAATCCTGATACAGATAAGATTGAATGAGGGGCTTATGTTCCAGCTGTGTAGCAAGCTACAGACCCTGACAGCTTCAGTCACATGGTTCCTGATTTAGAGTCAAGGATACAAGAAATGGGTTGTAGAATCTCCCTCCTTGGCTAAGCAATGCTGCTCAGGGTAGGTGTGTGCCAGAGGTGTGTCTTCACGGATACCCAGTGAGGACCACTGTGCGAAGCTGTGAAGAAGAAGCCTGGATTGTGTTGGAGACTCCAGGACATTGAAGATGCTAGTCATGGACTACCTGCCACTTTGACATCAGGCATAAAGACACAAAATCTGGGGTTTATCTGTTTGATTTTTAGTCTTGTTTGGGCCAGAATTCTCCCTTTCTCCATGTTGGAATGATAATATATATCCTGTGCCAATGTATGTTGGAAGTATATGATCTGCTTCTTGATTTTGATTTTCTAAGGGATTGCAGTAAGAAATTGCCATTAGTCTCAGAAGAGACTTTGGACTTTGAAGCAATATTGAGACTGTGATAGCCTATGGGGACTTTTGAAGTTGGACTGGAAGTCTTTCTCCATTATGATTTGGCCACAAGTCTATGGGGGGCAGGCTGTGGAAAGTGGAGGTTTGATTATGAATGGCCCATTAGCTCATACAATTGAACGTGTAGTCATCAGGAAGTGACACTATTTGAGAAAGATTAGGGAGTATGGAGGCAGTATGTCACTAGGGGGTGAGCTTTGAGATTTCAAAACCCCACACCAGACCTAGTCTCTGTCTGTGTCTTTCTCTCTGGGTCCCTATGTATCTTTCTCTCTGTCTCTATCTCTGCCTCTCTCTTTCTCTCTGTCTCTGTCTCTCTGCCTCTGTCTCTCTTTGTCTCTTTCTATCTCTGTCTCTGTCTCACTCCATCTCTGTCTCTCTGCCTCTGTCTCACTCTCTGTGTCCCTGCCTCTCTGTTTCTTTCTCTAACCCTATGCTTCTACCTCTGCCTCTGCCTCTCTGTCTCTCTGTCTCTGCCTCTACCTCTGCCTCTCTGTCTCTCTGTCTCTGCCTCTGCCTCTGCCTCTCTGTCTCTCTCTCTCTGCCTCTGCCTCTCTCTCTGCCTCTCTCTCTCTCTCTGTCTCTGCCTCTGTCTCTCTCTCTCTCTCTCTCTCCTCTCTGCCTCTGCCTCTGCCTCTGCTCTCTGCTGTCTCTCTGCCTCTGTCTCTCTTTGTCTCTTTCTATCTCTGTCTCTGTCTCACTCTATCTCTGTCTCTCTGCCTCTGTCTCACTCTATCTGTCTTTGCCTCTGTCTCTCTGTCTCTGCCTCTCTGCCTGTCTCTCTCTGTCTCTGTCTCTGTCTCTCTCTATCTGTCTCTGCCTCTCCCTGTCTCTGCCTCTCCCTGTCTCTGCCTCTCTCTGTCTTTTTGTCTCTCTCTTTCTCTCTGCCTATGGATCAGGATGAAGCTCTTAGCTATTACTACAGCACCATGCCTGCATGCCTCCATGCTCCCTGCCATGATGACCCTGAAACTTTAAGCTAGTCCTCAATGAAATGTTCTCCTTTATGAGTTGCCTTAGTCATAGTATCTTTTCATAGCCACAGGACAGTGAGTAACATATGTGAGAATACACATTAAAAACTGGAGGGCATTTGGGACTGTGCGACCAGACAGGCATAAGAACTGGTAAGGTTGAGGAGCTCAAACCCGGGAACCTCAGAGAATTGAGAATGGCAGGGGTAGAGCTGCTTTCTACCTACCTCTACCCGCTCTGAAGCATGTAACCATGACACCCATCGGAGAGGACCACGGGCATTCAGTCATGTGGCGTAACACCTGGAGTTCCTCTCCATGCTAATGAGGTATCTAGGTAGCTCAGATAGGTAGCCTTCCTTTCCTGGGTATTTTCATGCCTTTCCCCCAAGAGGTACATAATCCCTGGTTCACTCTGAATAAAGTGTAGACGCCCACATCTAACCCCAATAAAGCAAGGATCCTCTCAGAGGGCTGATTCACTAAATCATCTGATGCCCCAAAGGAAAACACAGGCTGCGGACTTTCCATTTTGTTTTTTGGTGTGCTTCCTCTGGGTCAGTGTGCCTGCAGCATCCAGATACCCCGAGCAGAGAGGCAGAACACAGTACCACAAAAAAAATTAGATAAAAAATTTTGTATAATGTATGAGTGTTTTATCTGTGTGTGTGTGTCTATGTACCGTGTGTGTGCAGTGCCCATGTTGTCCTGAAAGGGGCCTCAGATCTCCTGGGACTGGAGTTACAGATCATCCTGACTGTCCCTCAGTCTAGCAGGAGTCCAGTGGGTGCATGATGAGTCCCTGGGCAGGGGTCCCTGGACTCTGGACAATGGAGACATGCATTCATTGTTTTCTTGACTGTGGCGGTGATGGGACTAGCTGCTTCAAGCTCCTGCTGCCATAACCTCCCCAGTTCAATAGGCTGTGTTCTCAAATTCTGAGCCCTTAAATTGTTTTTGTTAGTGCATATCACTACAGAAATTAAAAGAAGCTAAGAAACCAAAAATAAAACTTCCCTCTCAGTCTTTCCCCATGCATAGGTCTTCCCTTTCCAGCATCCTGTCCCTCCGGTACAGTGTATTTGCTACACTGGGTAAGCTCACACTGACATGGCACTATCGGCTCATGCTAGCTTCTTTAGGACCTACTATTGTTGTCTTGCACTCTCTGGATACTGACAAATGTATAATGATGCATTTCAATGTTCTATCATGAAGAAAAATTATTTTCCTAAAATCTTGTGTAGTGACTAAAAAAAAAAAAGACTTGCTTTTATTTATGAATAACTGTATGTGTTGTTGTATGGATTTATACATGTAGCTGCATGAGGAGGCCAGAAGAGAGCGCCGGATCCTCTGGAACTGGGGTCACAGGTGGTCGTTAGCCCCCTAACATGGTCGTTGGGAACCAAACCTTGGTCCTTTGCAAAAGCAACACGTGCTTTTTCTCAGTTGCTTCAGTCTCTTGTGTGACAATTTTGCAAGGAAATAAAATTTGATTCCAATACCACCTTCAGTTCAGTAATTCTGGTAAGATAAGATTGAGTTTATAATTAAAGTTTTAGGATATGGAAGTATCTTGACAGTAGATAGAACCCTTGCTTGCCTAGCACGTACAGGGCCCTAGGCTTGATTTCCAGTGCAGTCAACCAAACCAAACAAATGAAGTTTATATCCCAAACGTCTAAATCTTAGTCCCTCATAAGTACCAGGGGGCAGTAGGCTCTTTTATTCTTTGCTTTGCCATCTCCTTCCCTCAACTGCTGCAGAGAAGGGCCCTAGGGTCCCTGGGAGTGTAGCAGATGCATGAAGACAATATGCCTTTTCTAACTGGTTGCTACTGATTTTTGACTCCACTCTTAGTCTCTCAGCTCTTGACAGTTGTTCTGGTTAGCTTTAGCTAAGCTCAAAATGCCTTGGAGTCACAGAGGGGACAGCCTCATTTGAGAAACTGCCAGAATCAAATTGACCTGTGAGCATTGCCCTGCTGATACCTGATGTTGGAAGACCTAGCCCACTGTGGGTGGCACCATTTCCTAGGAAGGGGTTTCTGAACAGGATAAAAATAGAAAGAGGCACAGGCAAGTAATAAATGCATCTATTCTCTCTCTCTGCTCCTGACTGTGGATGTGATGTGACTAGAGGTTTTAGTGCCTGCCTCGAGTTCCCCAGTTGATAGACTATAACTTAGAAATGACAGCAAAATAGATCCTTTCTCCCCTAAGTTGCTTTTGGTCAGGGTATTCTAGCTCAGAGACAGAGATGAACCCGAGCACTTCCCAATCAGCAAACTGTCAGCACATCTCTGGCTCTATATTCAAGGATGCCTTTCTCCTCACTTATATTACACCAGGTTTAAGTTTCACACAAGTGATTAATGGTTGGATCCCTAACTACCAGAATGTCCTGGAACTCACACTGATCCTCCTGTCTCTGCCTGTCATGAGCAAATAGGACTGGGAAATATCAGGTAGATTAGGAATACACACATCCAGGTGTGTGTGTGTGAGGAAATTTTTGAGGCTATTAGATCATAAAAGCTGTGACTTAATGAAAGGTTTAATACACTGACAGTCTCCCACTTAAGCAGCAGTGTGTGTTTCTTCTCCTTTGAAACAGTATTTGAACAGAGGAAATGTTTCAGACATATCCTTCGAAACTGCTGTAACATAATACTTACACAGGCTACTTTATAAATAAATTAATTTAATTAGTTCTTGAGGCTTAGAAGATAGACAACTGCGTTAGTTTTCTGGGCCTATAATAAAACACCCAAGTCAGTTGCTTTATAAAGCAAAGAGGTTTGTTTAACAAACATATATGAAGGCTCAAAGGCTCTTTTACAGCCCCAAATTATATGGTATCAAATGTTAAAAGTCTATTATGGGAGTGAGGGAGAGAGAGAGAGAGAGAGAGAGAGAGAGAGAGAGAGAGAGAGAGAGAGAGAGAGAGAGAAAGAAAGAAACACAGACTGGTACCTCAAGGTATGTCAGTTGTTATAAGGACTCCCTAGCCTGCTTCTTCTTTTTTTTTGTTCTTTTTTTTCAGAGCTGGGGACCGAACCCAGGGCCTTGCGCTTCCTAGGTAAGCGCTCTACCACTGAGCTAAATCCCCAGCCCCCCTAGCCTGCTTCTTAAAGGCCTTACACTACTCAGGGGACTGAGCTTCTGATCCACCCACCTTTAAGAGCAAATGGAAATTAGATACAAACCACAGCAGGACAGAGCAGGAGACTGTATCTCTTGCTCTGCTTTGCAAAGGCACCAACTTCATTCATGAGCATGGAGCCCATGTGACCTGTCAACTCCTCACAGGCCCTACCTCTTTTGGAGTTGAGCTTCATCACATGACTTTGAGGGATATGGGCCTTCAGTCCCCCCAACCCCCAATCGCAGGTCATGGGATCTTTGAGACAGGGAGGCATTCTTCCTTACCACTTGTTTATCTACTCCATCATCTTCCTAAACTAACCCATACTTGTAGGCATTATGCTGAATATAAGCATAAGTGTATTTTATTGCTAGACTGTCCCAGCCTGGGTCACCCCTTCTTCCACACATTTTTGCATGTGAAATGTTAATGTGAGATACTTTTTCTCATGTGTTCACTCACCCACTCATGTGTCCCTTCAATGAATACCAGTTTATATGATCATAAATTTCCCTGCTTCCTTTCTCACCCCTCAAAGATCCCTCCCTCTTGACTTCCATTCTAACGATTCTTCCTCATTGTTCTTTACCTCCCAGTAGTTCCCCCTCATCTTTTACAGGGACCATCCTTACAGTTTGATGTTGGAGTCTGGTGGCTCACAAACCTTCCAGGATGACTATACATTGGAGGTGAGGGCCCTGACTTATCTTAAGGGTGGGGATTTCCAGGACTCTGGGCACACTCTAGGGACCTTTGCCCTTTCTCAGGGAAAAAGAAAAGAGGAACAGGCCTCCTACTTCTCATATTTCTTTAGAGTGTTCTTTTTTGTAGCAACAATGGAGGAAAGCGATTGGTGGGTAGTGCAGAGTAGCTGAGATGGGGAGAGGATGAGCAGGGGCGGGAATGAAATGTGAGGGCCAGAGATGGTCTCTGCAGTTAGGAGTCCCCAGTCAGGGCCTAGCTACTCTTCCTTTTATGGGTCTATAAGCCTGCTTTCCCAGGCTGGTCACTTCCCCAATTGAAGCTCTGATCTTGCTTGGTTCTTGCATCTCACAGATGCTGAGACTCAGGAGGAGAGTCCTGCCTAGTTCAGAGACCTCCTCTTTTTCTCTTCTCTCCTCCACTGACAGAGTCTGGACTGGTATGCTACTGGTCCCTTTGCTGCTGGTGCTCCTGGTCTCAGGTGAGATGATTCAGGATATAAGGCATTGAGAGGTGGGATAAAAGAACAAGGGCTGGACAGGAACCAGGTTAACTCTGTGACCAGGGCTGACTTTGGGGGTCATGTTCTGCATCTGGATGTTGGAAGTCCCTGCCTTTTGGCTTCCCCAGCCTCAGAAACAAATGTATACAGCTGGAGCTCTGTCCTCTGACTTGATTTGTTGTCCAGGTGTCTGGGGGTCCACAGTTACATCTGAAGAGCTTCATAGAATGGTAGGACAGAGTCTCTCCGTGTGGTGCCAGTACAAGCCTGAGGAGGGACCTTACGTGCCGAAAACATGGTGCCGGCAAACATCTCCAAATAGATGTAAAAGAATGATCACTACCTCCGAGCCTTTGAAAGCAGTCAGGGAATTACAGTACATGATCTGGGATGATCCTGAACCTGGCTTCTTCAACATCACCATGACTCAGCTAACAGAAGAGGACTCGGCATTCTACTGGTGTGGTTTATTTAATGCTCCCCAAAATGAAATAACCGTTCTCAGAAACATCAGCCTGGTGGTATCTCCAGGTAAGCCCCTTTTTTGAGATATAGCCCCTTTTAAGGACCAAGTGATATATATATATATATATATATATATATATATATATATATATATATATATATCTCACTTCTCTGTGTGACCCCTAATCTTGACACCTGATCTGACTGAAGAGAGACAGCTTCCAATCTCTATCATGCCTAGCTCTGCATCAGGAAAGAATGTTTAAGTTTCATGGGGTAGGCACCTAGAGTCTTTTTTCGACTCTTATTTAGTTTATACTAGCATCGTGCAACTTTAATTCCAACATTTGGGAGGCAGAGGCAGGTGGATCTGAGTTCGAGGCCAGTCTAGTCTAAATAGTGAGGTCTAGGCCAGCCAGAGCTACATAGTGACACTCTGTCTCCAAAAACTGTTGGGGTGTTTTTATTTTAAATTATGTGCACTCATGGGCACATGCCACATGTGGGACAATGCCCATGGAAGCCAGAGACTAGGATTCTCTTACAGTTAGAGTCACAAATTGCTGTGAACCACTCTGTGTGGATGCTGGGAACCAAACAGATTCCCTGCAAAATCCATCTGTGTTCTCAATGGCTGAGCTATCTCTCCAGCCTTCCTACTCACTTTCTTACTTAGGCATACCTGTGCAGACCTGAGGTACAAATGCATATTGCTCCAAGGCACCCCGATGTTCGGCTTGTCAGAGCCCAACCCTGGCATAGCCCTCTTTTTTGTTCTCTCTTCTTGAGGCAGCAGAGGAGGAAGTGTGTCAGTGGAGGGTAAGACTTTTGTCTTACAAGATACTAAGGGTTGCTGTATAATAATAAAAAGTTTACTTAGCTAAGTCTAAGTTACTATGCTACTGTCGCTGACCTGCCTTCTGTGTTCCTCTGAGGCTAAAAGCCTCATCCTAAAACATCAGAAGATTAATTGCTGGAGGATTAATTGCTAGAGACTTTCCTCTTTTTCTAGATGCCTCTAGATTGTGAGGCTAGGGGAAAGTTTGGATTAATAAACTAATATTGAACCAGAAGAGAATTATGCTCACAGAAGGAAAAACTTTTACATACGCAATTATGCATAAACTCACATAAATTCATATATTGATTCACACATACATATTTATATATTTCCATTCAACCAGTTGGGTTTATGTTGCATACATTCTCACAATTACATACTTACACACACACACACACACACACACACACACACACACACATTCATAGTTACATATGCATTTGGAGCAAAAGAGCAAGCACCAGTGCAGAAAGAACTCACTCATTCTGGATAAAACAATAAGCTCCAATCTTCATTGCATAGAGAAAGAAAAAGCTTCTACCCTTTTAATGCTAAATGAATTAAACCCAAGTTTGTTAGAAGAAAGCTTTGCTCATTTTAATAAAACTAAGCCTGCCTTGTTATTAGGAAAGGACCTGTTCTGTCCCATGGTAAGAAGAAGCCTGCTTGCTCCTTCTGCTCTCTGTAGCGTCCTTTTTTCCTCTTCCTCTATAAGACCATTGCTCTCTTAGTTTTTTATGTTACCTATAGTTTCTAAGTTATTCCATCCTGCATTCTCTGTCTAGTCTTGCTCTCTCCTCCTGCTCTGGTTTCACAATAATGCTCTTACTCTCAATGCCCTTTCTCCCAATGCTATGCCTTTACTTCAAGTTCTTCTTGAGTTTAGTTCTGTCTAAAAAGTCTCTTGTGTCCCAAATTAAAAAAAATAGCATCACTTCTGTTCTAAAACGTTCTGTTCAGATCTGTCTAAATAGTGTTTTGTCTAAAAAGTTTTCCTCAGCTCAGTTCTGTCTCTTTTCTTTGTCCTCTTTCAGAATACATTATCACATGGTAAAAAGTTCATCACAAGTTTACACACAAGTTCAAAATCATAAATCGAAATAGAAGTTTACAACAGAGCATGTTTATATGTATATCTATTAGGAGTAATTATCTGACTAAACAGCTGTCACAGTTCCACAGGTTCTTGGAGAGTTAAAAAGCCATAACTAAGTTATTGTGAAGTTTTATGTAGATAAACCAGGTCAGTATTTTATTTTTTGTCCTAGCACCTATAATAAACCATTAATTCTCTTTCTATAACCTTTGATTAATTGTTTTACAACCTCTTGGAATGTGTTCTGAGTAGTAGAATGCCTGTAGCAATTAACTGGTGACACTAAAGTCTGGCAGAGTTCTCATTGCAGTTTTGGCTATCAGAAAGGACTTAATAGTGTCATTAAAAGAGCTTAAATGATTACAATAAATTTAGGAATTCTTAGAGGATCACCTTTGAGGATAAATAAATCATCTATGTGTCCCTATAGCATCACTATAAGACAGTACATCTTTGTTGTTCTGCAGAGATCTGCTTAAAAGGGTGGGCTAACACCTAGTGATATATATGTCTTAATACAGGAAAAGCAAATTGATAGCAAGAATATTTCCTAAAATGATTTTCTCCTGGGACTTGCCTACCAGAGTTATGTCATAAATTTTAAACTAAGGCAAAGTCATCTCAGGAAGATCATCTGATAGTTATTAGCTTGTTGGTTCCTGATGTCTGCTCTAAGCTCCCCTATATCTTGTCACTGTTTGGGGGTGAGACTTGATTTTCCCTTCAGAACTCTGCACAGTCATCTTCTCTTTTTCTCTTATAGCCTTACCTACTCTTCCTAGGTAATCTGGCTCCTAGGTTATTAAGGAGGAAAGAGTGATGGTCAAGCAGGTTTGGGAGTCCGAGACTCAGTAGAGCCTTCACCTTGGGTGGATCCCCTAGAGACTAAGCAATGAGGAAGTTCCACTCAGAGCTTCAGATAGAGAGAGATGAACTGTGCTACCAGGCCCACCACAACCCACTTTCCATTGGGAGGCCAGAGTTGATTTCTGCTATGCATAATGCTCCTCTGCCAATCTGAGCAACTGTCAAAACCAAACCAAACAACAACAACCAAACAGCTAAGAAAACCCTCAGTGTCACTGCCTACCAGGGAAACATGAATAAAAACCATTGTGAGATATATCACTCTGTAAAAATCATCCTTCCCCAAAAGACAAACAATAAAAGGTGCTGGGGAAAACTTGGAGAAAGCCTTACGTGTGGCCGGGTGGAGGGGGCTGGGCGGGCGTGTAAGTTAGCACAGTTGTCGTGGTGACAACAGCCTGGAACTACTATTATGTCTGTCCAACCTATGGTCCCAGCTTTTGGGAGGTGAAGGCAAGTAGATCACAAGTTCACCATCTTGAGCTATGAAGTAAGTTTGAGTTCAGCTGGGACTACATGTAACCCTGACTTTAAAAGAATCATGATGGTGCAAGCCTTTAATCCCAGGAGGCAGAGGCAAATGGATCTCTGTGAGTCTGAGGTTAGCCTGGTCTACCAAGGAAGTTCTGGGCAAGTCAGATCTACATAGTGAGACACTGTCTCAAAACTACCAATCAAGAGTAACAAAATGCTGATTTGATAGACCTTGGAATAGATTAGTGGTTACCAGAAGCTGAAGAAGAAGCCCAGGAGAAGTGAGGGTAGGGCTTGGCTGAAGACCATTGAGTGACATAAAAGAGACAGAAATTCTAATGCTGTGTTGCACAAACTTCAGATGACAATAATGTGCTATTTGTTTCTGATTTTTAAAAATATAGAATATTTATCCTATTTTGCACATATGCATGTTTTGACTGCATGACTATCTGTGTAACACATATGACCCATGGAGGTCAGTGGAGGATACTGGATCCTCTGGAACTGGAGTTATGGATGGTTGTGAGTCACTATATGGGTGCTGGGAATCAAATGCTGGTCCTATATGCCCTATCTATATGTACTATATACACTATATGTCCTACTAGTAGGACTAGTATATATGGGACTATATTTCTATATGTTCTATCTCTCTGTCTATCTATCTATCTATCTATCTATCTATCTATCTATCTATCTTCTATCTATCTATCTATCTATCTATCTATCTATCTATCTATCTATCTACCTATCTATCTATCTATCGTCCCATATCTGCAAGAGCAACTAGTGCTTTAACTTTCTCCCCAACCTCAACTTATTTTTAAAAGGCTATAAAAATATTTTAAGTGTTTTTACCATGAAGAAATGATAGATGTCAAGTACATAGGCTAAATTTGGTTTGAATGTCATGCCATATATGCAAGTATTAAAACGGTAAATGGCATAGCATAGATGTGTGAAGTCCCCTTTTAAAATTTATAATTATAATAATGATAATAATTATTACTATTGCTATTATACTATCATTTTATGTGTGAGGGCACAGATCATTATGCACATTTGGGGTCAGAGGACAACTTTTGGGAGTTGGCTCTTCCCTTCCACTGTGGGTCCTAGGGTTCAAACTCAGGTCTTCAAATTATTTCAGCAGCCCATAAATAGGTAAGTCTTAGGTTAAAGATTTTAGGTTCAGTCACCTCTGAGCATCCTGCATCTTTCACAGATTAAGGCCCAGACCCCATTCTTCCTTTTATGCATAGTTGTCTTCTCTTTTCTTCTCTAGCCTCATCAACTCCTCCTTCACAGACGATTGCTTGGCTCCTAGAAAGCACAGGTAGGTTGGCCAGGAGGAAAGAGGGATAGCCAGGCAGTTTGGGGAGGGTAAAGGTAGGAGAGGCCTGCCTTTAAGGTTGATGCCCTTACATATGTAAGAAAATAAGTATAAAGATTTTGGATGCAAGTAGCCCTGACCTGAGGGACTGTGAAGTGTGCTCCCATCTAATCCTTCTCTACTTCCTCTCATGGCTCTTGGGACTGACCCTGTCTTGACCTCTGTCCTGGTCCTCTAAACAGCTACCATCTTTATATACTTCTTAGTTCTGACCACCTCTCCTGAGGAGATCACTGACTCTTCCATCAATGGCTCTGAGCACAGGTAAGTCAAGGAGCTCTGAGCACAGGTGAGTAGGGGTGTCTTTAGAGGGAAGAGTCCTGGCAAAGGATGCCTGGGGAGCTCTTGTAGTGAGGCTCATCCTCAGGATGGCTGGGCATTGAGTTCTTCAGAGGTGCTTCCAGGTCCAGACATGGAGGTGGAAAAGAAGAAATGGGGGCTTGGGAGCAGGTCCCAAGCATTGGAAGAGCTGTAGAAAAGGCAGAGAGAATAAGAATGAGTCTGAATCTCTGTAAGGAAGAATGAAAAGGAAGAGATATTTAAGGAAAGAATCAACATAAATTTCACAGAAAGGAAAGCTCTCCAATAACAAAGACTCATAAAAGGCTAGGGAGCTGGTTCAGTGATTAAAGTGTTTGCTATGCAAGCAGTGAGCATGGGTATCCGAGTTTGGGTCCCTAGCACCCACATAACAAGCTGGGTATGGCAGATCTAGACCTGGAATCTCTGTTGGGAGGCAAAGACAGGCAGGTCTCACAGCATAGTGGCTAACCAGACTCACCAACATCCCCCCCATCTCATTTTCTCCCTCTCCCTCCTCCCCTCCCCCCCCCCCCCCCCCCCCCTCCCCCCTATAACTTGTTTTCCTCTTGGGCCCAGGGACCCTAGGGCTCCATTCCCGATTGTGTTCATTGTCCCTTCAGAGTTTAGGATGGGTCTGTATACACAAAAATTCCAGCTACAAGGAGATGGCTTGAGGTCACACAGGAGCAGGTGATATCCCAACCCAGGCTTCTCTATCTGTTTCTTGCCTCCAGAAACCAAAGTTCTTCATCTCCTGGTTGGACCTCCCTGAGGCTTCTGGTCTCTCTGCAGTATGGACTCCTTCTGCTCAAGGGCCTGATGCTGTCAGTTTTCTGTGTGCTCCTTTGTTGGAGGCGTGGCCAGGTGAGCAGTCTGACTGTGGTAGGGCTGCTCGCTCTCTAGGGTCTGCTGGATGATCTATAATGGTCATGTTTTCAGTTTCAAGTGAGTATGTTTATTAAGTATACAGCAAGCCAAAGTAAAACTACAAATACCAAATAGCAGAGAGATAGCAAAACATCATAAAACAAGGCATCTAGAACATCCAGCAAAAAAAGAAGGAAGCCCCACTGAGGCACCAGTGGGAGTTTCCAAGAGACAGAGTCCCTGAGAGAGCACTACTCCTTTGGGTGAGGCTTCAGCAGACAAACAAAGAAACAAACAGGACAGGTACAGATACCATCAGATCAACCAGGGAAGTTGAGGCAGGCAGCTGGCATCCAGGCAAGCTTTGCCTTCATGTGTTAGCTGCTCATGGCTGAAATTCCAGCTTCCCTGCCTCTATACTTTCACACCATGTGGTAAACAACAACAACTTCTGCTAGAGGCATCAATGTGGTGGTGGGAAGTAGATTCCTGTGTTTGAATGCTTGACCCATAGGGAGGTATGGCCTTGTTGGAGAAAGTGTGTCACTGTGGGCTATAAGTGCCTGCGCTGACATGAGAGCCGGGCGTAGGCCTGCAAGGTTTAAGAAAAAATGCAAAGACTTGGGTCGTTCATGTTAAAAAAGAATGCCAGGCACTCAAGTGGCAGGTCCCCTGTGGTCCAGACACTGCCTGGATCTGAAGGGACATGGTCAACAGCTCCCTGCACCCAAATCCTGTGAGAGGGAGAGCAAACCTTCAGAGGGGCAGACACGCCTGGGAAGCCAGAAGAGACTACACTCTGCCCACATTTCTGACTCCAGAGGAAAACACCTAACACCATCTGGGACCCCAGTGCACAGGGGCCCCGGAAAAAGGTGGGACAGGCCCTTCTGGTTGCCGCCCTCACAGAGACCTCAAAAGCAGCCCCCAGGAGCAACTTCAGCCCCGGGACCAGAGTTAAGACCAACTTTTCTGCTCCAAGTTACCTGCCTGTGGATTCAGGACACACGCCCACAGGAACACCTGAAGGCCAGTAGACAGGAAAGACTACACGCCTGAAAGCAGAACACTGTGTGCCCATAACTGGCTAAAAGAAAACAGAAAAACAGGTCTACAGCACTCCTGACACACAGGCTTATAGGATGGTCTAGCCACTGTCAGAAATAGCAGAACAAGGTAACACCAGAGACAACCTGGTGGCGAGAGGCAAGCACAGGAACCCAAGCAACAGAAACCAAGACTACATGGCATCATCAGAGCTCAATTCTCCCACCAAAGCAAACACTGAATATCCAAACACACCAGAAAAGCAAGATCTAGATTTAAAATCACGTTTGATCATGATGATGGAGGACTTCAAAAAAGGCATAAAGAACTCCCTTAGAGAAATGCAGGAAAACACAAATAAACAAGCAGAAGCCTATAGAGAGGAAACGCAAAATTCTCTGAAAGAATTCCAGGAAAACACAATTAAACAGGTGAAGGAATTAAAAATGTAAATAGAAGCAATAAAGAAAGCACAAAGGGAGACAACCTTGGATATAGAAAACCAAAGGAAGAGACAAGGAGCCGTAGATACAAGCATCACAAACAGAATACAAGAGATAGAAGAGAGAATCTCAGGAGCAGAAGATTCCATAGAAATCATCAACACAACTGTCAACGATAATGTAAAACAGAAAAAGCTACTGGTCCAAAACATACAGGAAATCCAGGACTCAATGGGAAGATCAAACCTAAGGATAATAGGTATAGAAGACAGTGAAGAGCCCCAGCTCAAAGGACCAGTAAATATCTTCAACAAAATCATAGAAGAAAACTTCCCTAACCTAAAGAAAGAGATGCCCATAAACATACAAGAAGCCTACAGAACTCCAAATAGATTGTACCAGAAAAGAAACTCCTCCCATCACATAACAGTCAAAACACCAAATGCACAAAACAAAGAAAGAATATTAAAAGCAGTAAGGGAAAAATGTCAAGTAACATATAAAGGCAGACCTACCAGAATTACACCAGATTTCTTACCAGAGACTATGAAAGCCAGAAGATCCTGGATAGATGTCATACAGACCCTAAGAGAACACAAATGCCAGCCCAGGTTACTGTATCCTGCAAAACCCTCAATTAACATAGATGGAGAAACCAAGATATTCCATGACAAAACCAAATTTACACAATATCTTTCTACAAATCCAGCACTACAAAGGATAATAAATGGTAAAGCCCAACATAAGGAGGCAAGCGACATCCTAGAAAAAGCAAGAAACTAATTGTCTTGGCAACAAAACAAAGAGAAGAAAAGCCCAGAAACATAATCTCACATCCAAATACAAATATAACAGGAAGCAACAATCACTATTCTTTAATATCTCTCAACATCAATGGACTCAATTCCCCAATAAAAAGACATAGATTAACAAACTGGATACGCAATGAGGACCCTGCATTCTGCTGCTTACAGGGAACGCACCTCAGAGACAAAGACAGACACTACCTCAGAGTGAAAGGCTGGAAAACAACTTTCCAAGCAAATGGTCTGAAGAAGCAAGCTGGAGTAGCCATTCTAATATAGAATAAAATAGATTTTCAACCAAAAGTCATCAAAAAAGATAAGCAAGGACACTTCATATTCATCAAAGGAAAAATCCACCAAGATGAGCTATCAATCCTAAATATCTATGCTCCAAATACAAGGGCACCTACATACATAAAAGAAACCTTACTAAAGCTCAAAGCACACATTGCACCTCACACAATAATAGTAGGAGATTTCAACACCCCACTCTCATCAATGGACAGATCATGGAAACAGAAATTAAACAGAGACATAGACAGACTAAGAGAAGTCATGAACCAAATGTACTTAACAGATATTTATAGAACATTCTATCTTAAAACAAAAGGATATACCTTCTTCTCACAACCTCATGGTACTTTTTCCAAAATTGACCATATAATTGGTCATAAAACAGGCCTCAATAGATACAGAAAGATAGAAATAATCCCATGCGTGCTATCAGACCACCACGGCTAAAGCTGGTCTTCAATAACAATAAGGGAAGAACGCCCACATATACATGGAACAATACTCTACTCAATGATAACCTGGTCAAGGAAGAAATAAAGAAAGAAATTAAAGACTTCTTAGAATTTAATGAAAATGAAGGTACAACATACCCAAACTTAAGAGACACAATGAAAGCTATGCTAAGAGGAAAAACCATAGCTCTGAGTGCCTGCAGAAAGAAATAGGAGAGAGCATATATCAGCAGCTTGACAGCACACTAAAAGCTCTAGAACAAAAAGAAGCAAATACACCCAGGAGGAGTAGAAGGCAGGAAATAATCAAACTCAGAGCTGAAATCAACCAAGTAGAAACAAAAAGGACTATACAAAGAATTAACAGAACCAAAAGCTGGTTCTTTGAGAAAATCAACAAAATAGATAAACCCCTTGCCAGACTAACGAGAGGACACAGAAAGTGTGTCCAAATTAACAAAATCAGACATGAAAACGGAGACATAACTACAGAATCAGAGGAAATTCAAAAAATCATCAGATCCTACTACAAAAGCCTATATTCAACAAAACTTGAAAATCTGCAGGAAATGGACAATTTCCTAGACAGATACCAGGTACCAAAGTTAAATCAGGAACAGATAAATCATTTTAAAAACCCCATAACTTCTAACGAAATAGAAGCAGTCATTAAAGATCTCCCAACCAAAAAGAGCCTAGGTCCAGATGGGTTCAGTGCAGAATTCTATCAGACCTTCATAGAAGACCTCATACCAATACTATCCAAACTATTCCACAAAATTGAAACAGATGGAGCACTACTGAATTCCTTCTATGAAGCCACAATTACTCTTATACCTACACCACACAAAGACCCAACAAAGAAAGAGAACTTCAGGCCAATTTCTGTTATGAATATCAATGCAAAAATACTCAATGAAATTCTTGCAAACCTAATCCAAGAGCACATCAAAACAATCATCCATCATGATCAAGTAGGCTTCATCCCAGGTATGCAGGGATGGTTTAATATACAGAAAACGTCAATGTAATCCACTATATAAACAAATTGAAAGATAAAAACCACTTGATCATTTCATTAGATGCTGAGAAAGCATTTGACAAAATTCAACACCCCTTCATGATAAAAGTCCTGGAAATATTAGGAATTCAAGGCCCATACCTAAACACAGTAAAAGCTATATACAGCAAACCAGTAGCTAATACTAAAATAAATGGAGAGACACTTGAAGCAATCCCACTAAAATCAGGGACTAGACAAGGCTGCCCACTCTCTCCCTACTTATTCAATATAGTTCTTGAAGTTCTAGCCAGAGCAATCAGACAACAAAAGGAGGTCAAGGGGATACAGATTGGAAAAGTAGAAGTGAAAATATCACTATTTGCAGATGATATGATAGTATATTTAACTGATCCCAAAAGTTCCACCAGAGAACTACTAAACCTGATAAACACCTTCAGCAAAGTGGCTGGGTATAAAATTAATTAAAATAAATCAGTAGCCTTCCTCTACACAAAAGAGAAACAAGCCAAGAAAGAAATTAGGGAAATGACACCCTTTGTAATAGTCCCAAATAATATAAAATACCTCGGTGTGACTTTAACCAAGCAAGTAAAAGATCTGTATGATAAGAACTTCAAACCTCTGAAGAAAAGAAATTGAAGAAGACCTCAGAAGATGGAAAGATCTCCCATGCTCATGGATTGGCAGGATTAATATAGTAAAAATGGCCATTTTACCAAAAGCGATCTACAGATTCAATGCAATCCCCATCAAAATACCAATCCAATTCTTCAAAGAGTTAGACAGAACAATTTGCAAATTCATCTGGAATAACAAAAAACCCAGGATAGCTAAAACTATCCTCAACAATAAAAGGACTTCCAGGGGAATCACTATCCCTGAACTCAAGAAGTATTACAGAGCAATAGTGATTAAAAAAAACTGCATGGTATTGGTACAGAGACAGACAGATAGACAAGTGGAATAGAATTGAAGACCCAGAAATGAACCCACACACCTATGGTCACTTGATTTTTGACAAAGGGGCCAAAACCATCCAATGGAGAAAAGATAGCATTTTCAGCAAATGGTGCTGTTTCAACTGGAGGTCAGCATGTAGAAGAATGCAGATCGATCCATGCTTATCACCCTGTACAAAGCTTAAGTCCAAATGCATCAAGGACCTCTGCATCAAACCAGATACACTCAAACTAATAGAAGAAAAAGTGGGGAAGCGTCTCGAACACATGGGCAATGGAGAAAATTTCCTGAACAAAACACCAATGGCTCTTGCTCTAAGATCAAGAATCGACAAATGAGATCTTATAAAAGTGCAGAGCTTCTGTAAGGCAAAAGACACTGTTGTTAGGACAAAACGGCAACCAACAGATTGGGAAAAGATCTTTACCAATCCTACAACTGATAGAGGGCTTATATCCAAAATATACAAAGAACTCAAGAAGTTAGACTGCAGGGAGACAAATAACCCTATTAAAAAATGGAGTTCAGAGCTAAACAAAGAATTCACAGCTGAGGAATGCTGAGTGGCTGAGAAACACCTAAAGAAATGTTCAACATCTTTAGTCATAAGGGAAATGCAAATCAAAACAACCCTGAGATTTTACCTCACTCCAGTGAGAATGGCTAAGATCAAAAACTGAGGTGACAGCAGATGCTGGCGAGGATGTGGAGAAAGAGGAACACTCCTCCATTGTTGGTGGAATTGCAGACTGGTACAACTATTCTGGAAATCAGTCTGGAGGTTCCTCAGAAAATTGGACATTGAGCTACCTGAGGACCCAGCTATACCCCTCTTGGGCATATACCCAAAAAATGCCCCAACATATAACAAAGACACATGCTTCACTATGTTCATAGCAGCCTTATTTATAATAGCCAGAAGCTGGAAAGAACCCAAATGCCCTTCAACAGAGGAATGGATACAGAAAATGTGGTACATCTACACAATGGAATATTACTCAGCTATCAAAAACAATGACTTTATGATATTCATAGGCAAATGGATGGAACTGGAAAAATATCATCCTGAGTGAGGTAACCCAATCACAGAAAAACACACATGGTATGCACTCATTGATAAGTGGATATTAGCCCAAATGCTCGAAATACCCTAGATGCATAGAACACGTTAAAGTCAAGAAAGATGACCAAAATGCGAATGCTTCACTCTTTCTTTAAAACGGGAACAAGAATACCCTTGGGAGGGAATAGGGAGGCAAAGTTTAGAACAGAGGCAGAAGGAACATCCATTCAGAGCCTGCCCCACATGTGGCCCATACATATACAGCCACCAAACTAGATAAGATGGATGAAGCAAAGAAGTGCAAGCCGACAGGAACTGGATGTAGATCTCTCCTGAGAGACACAGCCAGAATACAACAAATACATAGGCAAATGCCAGCAGCAAACCACTGAACTGAGAACAGGACCCCCTGCTGAAGGAATTAGAGAAAGGTCTGGAAGAGCTTGAAGGGGCTTGAGACCCCACATGAACAACAGTGCCAACCAACCAGAGCTTCCAGGGACTAAGCCACTACCCAAAGACTATACATGGACTGACCCTGGGCTCCAACCTCATAGGTAGCAATGAATAGCCTAGTAAGAGCACCAGAGGAAGGGGAAGCCCTTGGTCCTGCCAAGACTGAACCCCCCAGTGAATGTGATTGTTGGGGTGGAGGGCGGTAATGGGGGGAGGATGGGGAGAGGAACACCCATAGAGAAGGAGAGGGAAAGGGGTTAGGGGGATGTTGGCCCGGAAACCCGGAATAACAATCGAAATGTAAATAAGAAATACCCCAGTTAATAAAGATGAAAAAAAAACAATGCCAAATCTTTTACTTAGATCCACCAAATATACACCCCAAGTTCACTGGTGGAGATATCCAGGAAGCACAGTGGAAAAACAGGCTTGAACTCTCAGGAACAAAGAAATAGGAAAAAAATCAGGAACCGATTTAACAGTGTTATCACCCAGGTGTACCACCCAGGTATGCCACTCAGGGCAACCAGGAAGGTCAGGGCATTCCTTTGTTAGGAACAAAAGGCTTCCACATACATCAGCAAGGCTCAGCAGGGGTCAAACACTGAAGGGACCCAGGAGGGTTTGACAAGTCCCCCTTTTTTATTCTTTATTAAGTAGTGCCTGTCTTAGGACACTTTGGGGTGCCAACCGCTTGCCCATCTCTGGGAATATCTGCCAGTCTCAGAGACCCTGTCTTAGGTGGGCATTGGTCCCAAAGAGTTGCCCATCTTTGGCTAACTACTTCTGGCTGAGCTAGATTTGGGCAGAGGGATTGTCTCCTGCCAAGGAGAGTACCACCTGCTTAGTCGCTGTTTGCACATGTGATAAGAAGCACAAGGCCAACAACTGCGGCACCTGAGGACCATTGTAAGGCTTCACACAAACATGTGTGAAAATAAGAGATCAAGCTATTCCTGTAAAAGCACTGACTGTTGATTTAAATTTAAAATTCCCAATTGTCAGCAACTTCTGAAAGTTTACCCACTGTGCTTGCCTAACAATAGATTGGGGGAGGGCAATCCCAGACATTGTAGTCACAGTGACTGCAGCAGCAATGGCTGCTACAATAGCAGCGAAGATGCCAAAGTCTTTCCCATAACAGTTTAGGATCAGCCGACCTTCACCCAAACTACCGGCAGGCAATGGAACCATGCATGAGATCCGCACAACCAGGGAAGAGTTCCCTGGTCCTCAGCAGCTTCATGCAGATGATATTCCTATGAAGCCACAGACTGCGAAATGGCAACACCAGCCACGGCAGCGACAGCTACTGGGGAAACTGGGAGGGGCAGGGGTAACTGCTGGAGTCTGGCCTTCTCCTCCAGCATGCAGCGGTGCATGGAGGGGTCAGAGCGCAAGCCACGGTGGGACGGGATATGCAGTGGTGGTAACGATGACTGTAGCAATGCCAAAATCTCCTCTATGACAACACAAGGTGAGGGGAAATCCTCCATCTTCATCCAAGGACACAGGAACAACTCCAGGGACCTGAACCACTAGAGCTGAATCTTCATGTTCCCAGCAAAGTCAACAAACAGGACAGCTGCTTTTCCTGTTGTCCTGTTGGTGGCAATCACCACTGGTCAAACTCTGCTCCTTATTCCCACTGGCATCAGAATCGGAAGATTTTTCAGGAAGCTCCAGTAGGTCTACATCCATACAACACTCAGGAACCCAAATAGGTGCTTCATCATCTCTAGGAAAAACACAAGCAGAACCCCTAACCCTAACTAACACAGGGTCATGTCCCTTCCACAATCCTGAGGTCAAATCTTTCCAATGGACCAGACATTCCTTATGTCTTATTCCTTTCCAATGTCTATCTGCTGCTGAACAATTATTCTTATCAACTAACCAAAAATTTTAAATATAGATAATAAAGGAAAGTTTAGCAGGTGGGGAATTCTGGTCCCCTGTTTTTGTTTTCTCAAGATAATTCTTAAGTGTTAGATGAGCTCTTTCTACTATGGCTTGTCCTTGAGGATTATAAGGAATGCCAGTTGTATATACAATGTCATAATCCTCACAAAATTTCTTAAAAGGCCCACTAGTATATGCAGGACCATTATCAGTTTTTAATTGTTGTGGGACTCCCATAAAGGCAAAGGCCTGTAAGCAGTGACTTTTAACATCTTTAATTTTCTCTCCACAGTGGGCAGAGGCAAAGAGCAGGCCAGAATAGGTATCAATAGACACATGGACAAACCATAACTTCCCAGAGGAAGGAATATGGGTAACATCCATTTGCCAAATATCATTAGGCTGTAACCCTCTTGGGTTAACTCTCAAATTGGGAGAGAAAAAAATGGGGCACACTGAGGACATTGACTGACGATTTGGGCTGCTTGTTTTTTAGTTCCTCCATTGTGAAACCTCAAAGAATTAGCATTAAGATGACATTTTCCATGCATCTGTAAAGCTTTATCATAGGCAGTATTACTCATTAACATCTAATAACATGGAGACCGAGTATAAGAATTGGCCAACTCATTGCCTTGTGCTAAGACATATTTTTATATGGCCCACAAAAATAGGTTCCCAACACTGCCATAGCAAAGCCTGTACTTGTAATAAGCAGGCACAAATGGATGAAACAGGAGTAACAAAGGCAGCGGTCTCAAGGGGAGAAACAATCTGAGACACATACACACTATCAGTGTATATGTTACAAGGTTCATCAGGAAACATAACCAAAGCTAGTTGTAAAGCTTTCAATTCTGCTAGCTGTGCAGAACAATTAAGAATTTTTTATAACCTCTACCTTCCCTCCAGACACTACCTCAGCACATCCATTGGGGGACCCATCAGTAAATACTAAACGAGCTTTTTGTAAAGGGGAACTAACAATAATTCGTGGAAAAATTGCCAGATGCATTTTTAGAAACTGACAAATCTTACTATCAGGATAATGGTTATCAAATTGACTAACAACTGTGCACATTAAAATAGCCCAATCTGTAAGTCCCTGGGCTAAATGTTGTAGCTGTTCTTTGGTATAGGGAGTAATAATAAGATCTGGTTCTTTGCCAAAGTCTGTAAGCTAATTCTTTGAGCCTTGAACAGTAATTGAGCAATGACCTGAGGATAAGCCATTACTATCTTTGCAGGTGAAGCTTGTAAATAAACTCACATTAAAGCCAAAAAAGCCCAGTAGATGAATGAGCAGATACAAAAATCAAAAATGAAAGAGGCTTAGAATAATCAATATAATTAAGGTGAGCCTCTTCCGAAGTCTGTTGTACTAAGTTTAAGCATTCACGAGCTTCTGGAGTTAATTGTCTAGCTGAATTTGGAGAGGAATCACCTTTTAAAACATCAAATAATGGCTTCAACTGTCCCATGGTTAATTTTAATGTCAGTCGAAGCCAATTTATATCACCTAATCATTTTTGAAAGTCATTTAAGGTCTTTAGTATACCTAACCTAATTTTAAGTTTTTGTGGGTGAATTCCTTTCTGTAATAATTCATGTCCTAAATATTGGTGTGGGAAGTTCCTTTGAACCTTCTCAGGCGCAATCACTAGCCCTGCAGCACCCAAATCTTCTTGTAAGTCAGCATATGCTGCCAGCAATTCCTTTTCATCTGGAGTCGCCACTAAAATGTCGTTTGAAATGGACAATATATATCTGGATACTTCTGCCTCAAAGGCTTTAGGGCAAAGGCTACATATACCTGACACATAGTAGGACTATTGGCCATCTCCTGAGGTGACATGACCCAATGATAGCGATGAGAAGGCTCCTGAAAACTGGTGGAAGGAATGATAAAAGCAAATCTCTCACAGTTTTAGGATCTAGTGAAATAGTAAAGAAAAAAATCCTTCAAGTCAATAACTATCATATGCCATTTTTTTTTGGTATAGCTACAGAAGGGAGACCAGGCTGAGTAGGTCCCATATGTATCATAATTTTATTAATTTCCATTAAATCTTGTAATAATCTCCACTTTCCAGACTTTTTCTTAATCACAAAAATGGGTGTATTCCAAGGGGAATTGGAAGGAACAATATGACCAGCTTGTAATTGTTCCTGTGCTAATTGATGAGCTGCCTCCAATTTCTCCTTGGACAGGGGCCACTGTGGAGTCCACACCTGATCATTTGGCTTCCAGGTGATGGGCAAAGGTTTAATGTAAGGAGGCTTATTAACAGTGACCCTTAGGATAAATTTCCCAAGCCTGTTTTATTATGAGGATGTTCAATTATCTTTGGCTCTTCACTTACACTAGAAGGTTTGTCTTGTAAATTTTTGCCCAATTCTCTCCCTGGGATGAAGCCTTGTTTCCTCATCACATTTTGTACAGGCTGAGTTGTCAGCACAGCCCCCATATCATTGACTACATCTCGTCCCTTCGAGTTGGTAGGTATTTGCTCTAAAACAAAAGACTGAAACCATTCCTCATGTCCTTTCTCATCTCCCTATTTAAGAATCTTGCTGCTTTTTTGAGGAGCTGTAGCTGTCCCCACTCCTTGTAAGGTGGAGTAAGATATCTCTAAGGGCCAGGCCTTTGGCCAGAAGGCTTTAGCTATAACAATGGTATCAGCTCTGGTATCTAGGAGCCCGTGTAGGGGTTTTCCTTCAACCCATAGGATGAGTGTGGGGCGTTTCTCTAAAGAGGAAACCCAAAATGTCTGGACCCAGTGGACCCGAAACCTTGATTTCCACGGGCAGATTTAAACACAGGATTGTTGGTATAAAACCAGGGCCAAAGAACCAATTGAGCTATCCTATCCCCTTGAGGAATAACTACAACACCCTTTTCTACAGAAACCATAATTTTAATTTCTCCAGTAAAATCAGAGTCAATCACTCCAGGAAAAATTCTTATCCCTTTCATCAAGGCACTGCTGTGGCCTAGTAAAAGACCTATACACCCAGAAGGCAGGGGCCCATGTACCCCAGTGGCAAGTACCTAGGGGCCCATTTGAGGTGTTAAGACTGCCCTGGTGGAGGAGCAGAGGTCCAGTACTGCACTTCCTGGGGATACCTCTGACAAGGTCTTTGATATGAAGGGTTTGGTTTGAGGGACAAACTGAATTGGGGTAGATTCTATCATAGAAGTTTTCATAGCTCCATACACTCTGGTTTGGGGGCCCCAGAGTGGATCCTGTTTCCCGTTTTCCAGAAGGTGTAAAGGCCGTCCCTTGACATTTTGCTTAGATCTACACTCATTTCCCCAATGATAACTTTTACGGCACCCAGGGCATAATCAAGGCCTCCTATCTTTTTGTTCTGAGGGCACTCTCTTTTAAAATATCCAGGTTGTCCACACCCAAAACATGTCTTGGTCCCTCCATTTCCCCTCTTCATGGCTGCAGCTAAGACTTGTCCCATCACATAATTCCCATCTATTTCTTTGCACAATTTAATAGTCATTTAAACTTTTATTCTTATGAGGTCTAATAGCTTCCTTGCACCATTTATTAGAATTCTCATATGCCAATTGTTTTACTATGGGCATAATGGTATCAACAACTCCAAGCAACTTCCCAGCCAACTGTAATAATCTTGCCACAAATTCCTGAAAAGGCTCCGAGGGTCCTTGTGTCACCTTGGATAATTGTTCTCCGGCTGCCTTATTAAGCAATGCCTTTCAAGCTTTAACTGCCACTGAGGAGATTTGAGCATAAATGGCAGGATCATATTGAATCTGGGCTGGAAGGGCCACATATTGTCCTGCTCCTGTCAGCATTTCTAGATTTCTTTGGGGGGAATCCTGCTTGTGCATTAAGTCTAGCTAGTTGCCCACATTGCTCTTGATATTCTCCCCTCCATAATAGATAATCTTCCCCCACTCAACACTGCCTTACATAATTGTTGCCAATCTCCAGGAGTCAGATTGGACATAACATAGGACTCAAAAACAGCAGAGGTAAAGGGAGCAAGGGGACCATAAGCTGAGACTGCTTCTTTCAGGTTTTTCAACTCCTTAAAACTCAGAGGAACATGCTGTCTGATAGATTGACCTGCATTTCTGGGGTCTGGGACCTCAACAACAGGATCCGCCACTCCCTGTCCAGTGGGAGGCTCAGGGAAAATTACCCCTCTTCTTGTAGCCTTGTCTTTTTACCACCACTCCAAGGAAGAATAGGGTTCATAGGTGGGAGGAGCAGTATCTCCCTCTTCTTTGAAGAAGGGATTTTCACTCGGAGGATGAGATTCTGATTTTTAAGCAACCCTGTACTTATTAATCTTCCTCTTAGGCACTTCTATTTCTTCTTCTGATGTCTCTTCATTCTCCTCTGAGCGTGAATCCTGATCTGAATCAGAGGTTTGTAAAGACTTACGAGAAGCATCATCCTGTGCTGCTCCGAATGTTCTTTCTATCTCTGACATTCGTCCTTTTATGCTAGTGTTAGTACTCAAGAGAGCATCCTTGACCAGTCTCCACAGAGAGAGCGTGATGACAGGAATGCTCTGGGTGCCATCTCTCCTCAGTGTTCTTTGCAAATCTCTCTTAACCTGTTCCCAATCAGGAATATTAAGTCCTCCTGAATGAACAAGCCAGGGACTAGTCTTTTCTAAAGTTTTGATAAATTTCTTTAGCTGTTTTTACCTTTGTCCCCACTCCCTGCTGTTCGAGTAAAGCGACTATCTGATCTGTTAATTATTAGTAGAACTCGAGACTCGAGGTTCCCGTGGTGCGATTTTTTTTTTTTTTTTTTTTTTTTTTTTTTTGGCTGTGCACTCACCCAATCGTCCCACCTTCTTCGCCAGCCAGCTTCCTGGGACAACCTCATCAGGAATTCCTCACTTTCCCGATCTTGGTGGGACCTCCACTTGTTGGCACATAGTCTCTTTCTGCTGCCTTGGTATCAACGTTTAGAACCCTCAGCTCCTTCTTCTCTCACACCCTGTCTGCCTGCATGCCTCCATGGATCCCTGCGAAGACAATAATTGACTAAACCTTTGAAACTGTAAGCTAGCCCCAACGAAATGGTTTCCTTTACATATGAGTCTCTTCACAGCAAAAAACAAAAACAAAAACAAAACAAAACAAAAAAACAAAAAACCAAAAAAACAAACAAACAAATAAACAACAACAACAACAAAAACCCTAAATGAGACCATAACCTTCAGGCTATTCACAGAAACATGGCGTTTTCAGTTCTGGCCCATTTTGCTGTTCTCTTCCTCCCTGTTTAAGGTTAGACCACCCATTCTCAGACCAGAGGCTTGGAGGACCCTTTGAAACAAACTTGATTCTTCTACCTGGAGCATGATGGAGTCTTACTTCCAGAGGCAACTCCACAGTGAGCTGTACATTACACTAGTATATAGACATGTGCTGTTTCAGCTCACTGTGGAGTTGCCTCTGGTCTGGGAATGGGTGGTCTAACCTTAAATAGGGAGGTGGGGTCACAACTCTTCTGGGGGATACACCTAAGAAGATGGATGGGCAAGACCTTAGCAGCGATAAATAGAAGTGTTATTCCTTGGGCTCTCTGCTTATTCCTCAGAAAGTATCCTCTGAGGAGGAGAGAGGCCTGGGCCCTTGTTGGTAATCTCTATTCCAGGTTTTTTTTAAAAAAAAAAAAAAAAAAAAAGCAGAAGGTGCCTGAGGAAGGCCTCCAGGAGCAGGAAAAAGGAGGATCATACCAGAGAGCAGTCCTGGGGCAAGAGAAGATGATACAAGAGAGGCTACACTTAGTATGTTTCTCCTTCTTCCTCAGGGACATGAGTATATATGGCAGAGATAGCGACGATGGACCTTTCAAAATTACCTCACATCCCAAAGTCCTTGGGCACGTTTAGCCACATCTCGGGGTGTGAGAAGAACGCTAAGTTCTAAGGCTACCCAGTGAGCAGAGCAGCCCCAACTCCAGCTCTACTGAGGCCATCAGGCAAGCCCACGGGAGACAACAGCCAGACCCACACCTCAAATTTTCAAGGCTAACGGTCACTCTGATATCGAGCACCCTCAGTGCTAAACCTCCCCAAAGATGTCCAACCACGGGAAGTTAATCTGCAACACCCAGCTCAAGTACCTTTCCAGAGCCCCACCCCCGGGCCGTTCTCATTTTCTCTCCTGCCTCCGGTTGGCATCACATACCTCACAGGCTCTGTTTCTCTGCTGAAGTTCACATTCTTGGTTTGCATCAGAGCAGAACCAGGTGACGCCGTTTCCCCTGGGCTTCCTCTCCTCTAGCTCTAGACTTCCTAAAATAAGGGAAAAATGACTTAAATGTTAACATGGGGAACTAAGAAAGGCTGTGCGCTGCGAACCACAAACTGTCAAGAAGTTAAAGGAAAAAAAGTTTTAAACCGGACCCCTCATGCAGCCACACATCAGAGCTGACCGCCAGGGGTCAGTATTGTGCTGGTTTATCCAGTGACTCAATTTCATCCCCATAGAGAAAGTCTGCTTATACGAACAGGATTGTTGGCTGGTGCGGGGAGTGGGGAGTGGGTGGACGGAGAAAATCCTTTAGGGAAAAAAAAAGAATGTCACATCTGTAAAACAAGAAGAGTCTAGAGTGATGTTCAGCCCATGTGACGTTCGGTAGATCCTGGATACTGGCATTTAGTGTGGATATGGACATAACACTATTGACAAGCTGAATGCAACCATAGCCTTGTAACCATTAAAAAGGCCACTATGAAGGAAGCACATTTTAGTCTCCCATTTTTTTGTTATGTGTGGGAGAACAAAATATAGATGTTTCTTTATAGTTATTTCATCTCATAGCACATGATTGTTATCTGTCTGTGCACACACGCTTGCTCCGTTTCTCCTTTGAAGTGGAGATTTCTGGTTTCTTTGTAAACTCACTTGAGTCACATGATGTTTTCCCAGAAGCTGTCTCCGGAGAGGATGTTTTGTTGAAGCAGACACATAAGAAGGCATCTGATGTTTTGCTGGAGTGGATGCTCGAAGGGGTGTGTGGTGTTTGAGAAGAGTATAAATGGAACACCATAAACAGAGGTCACTCTTGCCTTGCAACACTTCACTGGGCTTCAGTGGGCTGTGCTGGGCTTCCCTGGGCTGCACTGGGCTGCACTTTGTAGATAGAAATGCACCAAAGAACTTCTTGTGATATTCTGGTTGATTCCTGCTAATTCGGCAGAACCTTGTGGTTTCTGCTGGATTGAGCTACTGCTACTGGTTCATGTTTGGTGTTTGCTATTGGATTGGTGTGGCTGCTTGTATTATGTTAATTTGTTTCCCCCAAATTGTTTGCATGAGAATCTGCATGTCTGAAGATAACACTGAGGGACCCTGCCCCCAGTTGGTTCTGATTGGTAAAGCTGCTGGAGCCAACAGCTAGGCAGGGCAGACAGAGGCAGGACCTTAAGGAGGGACCAAGGGAGAGAGAAAGATCTGACATACTGGGAGGAGGAGAGGAGACGTACCACTCCTGAGAAGGTGCAGGACAGAGAGCATACTCACCGTGTAGGAGTCGGGGGAGAGCAGCCCAAGAGGGCTGCCAACTGGGTCCAGGGCAGCACGGACAGAGCATAGATTATAGTAAGTAATAACTCGGGAATATTGGAGGGAGGTGGATTAGCCATGTGGAAGTGGTCCAGCCATTGAGCTGTTTAAGGCATATCAAAATATAAAGTGTGTGTGTGTGTGTGTGTGTGTGTGTGTGTGTGTGTGTGTGTCTTTTATTCGGAACCCAGCACATTAGGGTGGGTAGCAAGGAATGCCGCCGCCACCCCTGCCGGAATCAATTTGAGTATATAATTGCCTAGTACTACTACTGACTGTTGGGATCCTAACCACGAAGAGTGAATCGCCCCGAAGAACTACTTCTGAACAGGTCCACAACTCCCTTTTCCTAGGAACCATCTTTAACCCCAACCTCTGGTGAGTGGGCTGGAAGAGAAGTTAAAACAATCTAGAACCCCAAATAAAGTAGGTTTAGAAAAAAATCTAAGCCTACACTCCTTTTAAATCCTCACTTTTAAATCTCCACTTGATTTTCCTCAAACAAAGGTCACCACTCTAATGCATTTGATATGCAATCCTGAATTAGACTGAGGCTTACTAAAAGGGCATTTCCCTTTGTGATTATATTTCTTTTTTGTGTGTGTGTGTGTGTGTGTGTGTGTGTGTGTGTGTGTGTGTGTGTGTGTGTGGGTGTGTGTAGGTGTGTGTGCGTGTGTGCTGTGCCAGTAGAGACCAGAAGAGGTCATCAGATCCTCTAGAGCTGAAGTCTCGGGCAGTCATAAGATGTGGGGGACTGAAGTCTGTCGTAAGAGCAGTGAGCCGTCTCTCCAGTCTCTGTATATGTATTATTAAAGTCTATAAAGTAACACAATGCACCTTCCCCCATATATTTCTCTTGCTCGATGTTTTTCGGTGCTGATGCATACTCTACAGCATGCATGCTTTCTAGCAGAGGAGATTATGGGGACCCAGGGTGCATGTGATGTCTCACCCTCTCATCGTCACAATGCACACAGTTCTGTAGGGAAACATCTCCATTATGCTGTCCTTTAGACCCGTGTGTGATTTCCATTAGTCTTTATACCCAGAGGACTTTGTAGGATTTCAGAATCTAGGCTGCTGGTGCTTCCAGCTTTGTTTCCTGAACATTACTAGACAACCAGGGGTAGTACTTAGTGTGTATCTACAGGAAGTCCGCAGAACCATCTACGGATTGGCCATCCAAGAAGAAAATGCAGGGATGTTGGGAGCATGCAGGTTTTGTGCCCACAAATCACCAAGGAAACCAGAAATATTATGCATGCAAATTATCCACAGGAAAGTATGTGTGATCTATTTTTCCAGGGGGCCAGGAATTAAAGGTGATTAACATCTTGGTAATCTGTCAGGCCAAGCTTCCACAACCAATTCTGGAGATAGCTAATAGTCAAAGCGATTCTTGTATTATCTGTGTAGCCAGGAGCTCCCCCAGGCTCCCACAACCAGGACTGAGGGTGGCTAATAGCCCAAGTGATATCTGTATGACCGAGAGCATGCTAGATCCTTCCCTAGGCCCCTAAGTTGAGTTCATGTAGTCTATCTCTAGGATCTGTCTTCTTGGAAGGAGTGGCTTGTACTTTGAGTTGAGTTTTGAAGTAATCATGCTTCCTTGTACACCGGGGATTGCATTATGCCAAGAAACTTTTTTTGCAAATCACACACCGTGTCTACATATGCTGACAGTGGCATCAGACTCCTGAACCAAGTTTCCATTCTCGCCCCTTGGCAGATCATTTTGCCAACAGCCATGACACCTACAGGGACCCCAACAGTAGGAGGAACCCACTGGTGTTATTCCCCTCCATGGTCATGCTGTCAAGTTGCCTTCGAAATATTTATGTTTATGTCTATAGATTTGTGCTGTTCTTAACTTTGCTCAGAGAAACTTCTTTTTGCTGTGGACAGTAGTTAGTGTGGAGATTTATAACTGGTCAAAAGGCCAAGAATAAGAAAATAAGCCCTGGGTGGGACGTCTATATTAATCCCGTGCCCCAAGGTTCGGAGGACATTTTTAAAAGTAACTTGTACTCTTTTGCTGTAATTGTCATCTCGGAGGCTCACTCCATCTGCTAACCTAGGCATAGTCCCGGAAGCTTCTAGCCTACGTACATTCTAATCTAGGCCGAGAATGTTTCCAGCCTCTGTGACTTGCTGCTGAATAAGCTCACCCTTTCTAGTTCTTTCTGAGTTCCAACTGGCTGGTTCACCTCGGTTCCTCTGGCTCAAAACTCCCAAGATGACTGATTCAATCCGGTGTCTTTCTCTGTCTCACCTGAATTGCTCTGCTTGACCACAAACTAACGCTGGCAATCTCTTCTAATCTCCTGGCTCCTTCTCATTCTCTGGTGTGCTGCCAAGGAAGTGTTAGTGAACCCCAAAAGACCAGCCAGGAGCCGATCTAATACAAACCAAACCAGGGCCTTTATTTGAGCTAGCTTGGGCTCAGCCCACTGGTGATACGCAGGATGGTTTTGGTGGAGAGGAGCCCCACACATCTATCGGGGTAAGGCTTTATAGAAAGCAGCACGTGTGGGGGTGAGGGGTGAGTGTCTGTAGCTTGACAAGCATCTAATTGTGGGGCTACTGTGGCCTTTAGCATAATTGGCTCATGCTGGGAGTCGAACCGTAAACTTAACTTCTGTTTTCCTCTGCACTGGTGGGTGTTAGACAGGGGCAGGCTTGTTGGGGATTAATCTGGAAATGCTGGATTTGCTGGGGAAAATTAGCCTGGAGACACAGGTCTTGCTGAAGTTAGCCTAGAAACTGGAACTAGGTTTGTGTTGTGTTGGGGGTGGGGAGGTAACTTGGAAACTAATGCTAGGTACCAGCCTGTTAGTTTACCTGAGTTCAAATTCTCTTAAAGGATTCGGTCTCTCGCTGGTTTGTCCTGTCTTCGCCTATACCTGACTTGTTCTCTCTTCATCCTGTGTAGCACTTTCCTGGTAAAACTGCTTCTTCCTTTTTCCTCTCTGCACTGCCCCTCAAGTAGCTTCCCTTTCCTCTGTTCTCAAGAGAGTTGTGCAGATCCTATTCTGTCAAATCTTTCTCTGATTGTCACTCTGTCTGCCACTCAATCAACCACCACTTTCAAACATGGGTGCTTCCTTCTACAAACTTTATCTTCATTGTTTCGGGTTAAAGGTGAGTGCTAAGGACGTGTCTGTATGCCGGCCAGAAGGATTAAAGGTGTGTGGTAAGGCTGAGTCACATCACAACTAGAAAGTTTTTTTGGTTTTGTTTTGTTTTCTTTATAAATAACATAATCTCAGGGTTCACAGTGTGATCAAATATCCCACAAAAAACATCACAGTAAAAGTCCAGAGGATGAGGGCAAGTTCTGTGAAACCCTGTCATCTGGGCAATTGCACACATAAACCTATGACAGCTATGGTTACTGTCACAAGACCAAACTAGTCTACATTCTAGCATGGATGAATAGGGGAGGGACTAATGAGGCCTCACTCCTTATTGAGAAGCTATTGTCAGTCGATGGCTGCTTGGGGAGAGAGAATCATTTTGGCCATGGGTAGGTTGCCCATGCCTTAGCAGATGGTTCCCACAATTATACTCACAGGGCGATACTAATTGGACTCTGTGGGTCACTATAAAAATAAAGAGAAGAGGACATGAAATTGGCAGGGGGAGGTGTGAGGAAGGCTTAAGAGTGTTGGAAAGAGGGTGCGAATATAATTAAAATACATTATGTATGTATGGAATTATTAAAGGATAAGTTAGAAGTTTTAATACAAGGAAACTGGAACATGAGGTCAATACACCTCGGTGGTGTACAAAGCACTAGATGCATAGTTCCCTCCTTTTCGGTGCAGTCTTGGAAACATTCATGTACAAATAGCACCCAAGTCAAAACACAAGTGGATTGACGTCAGCAGCAATGGGTTTTGAATTGTATGTAGTTGAACACAAACATCCCTTGATTATTTGAAACAGTTACTGGAAATTTTGGGAAGTCCCACCTGGGCTACCACATATTACCTGGGAAATCGGGGCCCTCTCTTTCACTAATAAAATATTTTAAGGGAGCTGGAGAGATGGTTAGGTGGTTAAAAGTGCTTGCTGTTTTTCCATAGGACCTGAGTTCAATTCCAGGCACCCCTGTTGGGTGGATCACAAGTAACTCCAGCTCTGGGGGAATCTGACACTCTCTTTTGGATTCTACAGGTACTAGAGCACACCATGTGTGCACGCACTCATGTGCGCACGAGTGCACACACACGCACACGCACATGCACACACACATGCAGACACGCAGGCACATGCAGGTACATGCACAATGCACATGTACACATGCACACACAGAGCACTGGTTAGTTTTTGTCAATTTGACACAAACTAGAGTCACTTGTGAAGAGGAAAAGTCAGCTGAGGAACTGCCTCCATCAGATTGGCTTATGAGAAGGTAGGTCTGCCTAGAAAGAAAGTCACACCCAAGTAGACCCTAAAAACCCTCCTCCAAATCACCCCCAATCCTAAGGGCCACTGTTAGATTTGATACTCCCTGACTTGAATGGCCTCTAATGAAGCCATTTGGGTTCCACAGTGGCCTCTACTAAGGGAGCAGCTTAAAGCACAAAAATGGAGTCCCCCCTCAATATTTACCAATGGGAGGAAGAGGGGAGCTGCAGCAGTAATGTATTACTCCCCTGAGGACGAACCCCCAATCTCTGATACAGAGAGCTGCTCCATATTTCCCCCAAAATATAAAGGGTTATATGCTATCTATCTAGCCCTACAGGAAGCCAAGGGGGCCCTTTAACAATGTATATGGCTGTCAATTTGCTCTCCTGACTGTCAAGATCCTTTGTCAAGCTAGATGCCAACACACTCTTCCCTCTATCACACAGGATTCCACCCTCCTGCAGGAAAGAGCCTCCCCATCTACGTCCAGCCTGTCCCATCTCACAGTCCCCTGCCAGGCCTGATAGCCAAGGGAAGTGTTCTCACTCGCTGACCTGCCTCAACAGGGACATTTATGGCCTCCGCTGAGCAAACGGACATGATTTCATTCACTCACACACACAAATATAAAGGGGCTTCATGCCCGCTTACCCCACATCCCCCTTGCTCAATCCCTGAGGCCTCAAATCCAATGCCTTATGGCAAATTGATGTCTCCCATATTTCCCAATTGGATAGACAAAAAAATATGTGGTTTTGTTACTATTAATATAGACTCCCACTGTATATGGCTGTAGCCCAAATGAGTGAAAACTCACAAAGATTAATTCACCATATGCTCTCCACCTTTCCCATCATGAGCATTCCTCAACACATAGAAACTGATAATGGCCCTGCCTTCACTAGCTCTCAATTCACATTGGGAGATTGCCTACCATACAGGGATCCCTCACAATCCTTAGGGAATAGTAAAAGAACACATTAAACCCTAAAAGCCCAACTTCTAAAACAAAAGAGAACCCTCTACCTCTCCAGTGTACAATTAATGATAGCTCTAACTACACTTAACGTATTTAACATCTACAAAAATCTCCAAACATCCTGTCTCCCTCCACTGACAAACCAAAGTCACCCCCACCCCATTCATCCTAGTATGATGGCGAGATCCTTTGGATAGAATCTGGAAGGGACCAGACCTTCTCCTTACAACCAGGAGGGGTTTCATTTGTGTTTTCCCACAGGACCAACCTAAGCCTATCTGAGTTCCCTCTAGAAATGACCGACACCACCTCACCAACCAAGAAGATGGCCCACCTCTTGCTGGTATATCAAGGACAGAGGAGGAAGAAGAGACAGAGGAAACACCACACTCAAAGGACAACAAGATCTGGAAAGACATCTATGACCTGGTGACTGCCACCCAGGCCATGTGCCCTCCACAGGCTTCCTTCTCCTCTGTTCTTATAGCTGCTTTTGTCCTTCCTGATACTAACTCTGCTATGGCCCAGCCTCTCCCTAGCCCCTCATCACCAGCCCACAGGCCATTCCCAACTCCCCGAGGTTCCCAGCAGTGTCTGGGTGTTCCAGAGTTTGGTAACCTTCATCTCAGCTCCAGCCTGCACCGTTTCTGACTCTGGCTGGGGCCCCCATTTTTAGGCTGCATTCTGCCACCCTGAGCAGTGTGTTGGCATGTCCCATGAGCCCAACACCCTAATGGTGGCAAGAATAGAGTGTAGCCTAGTTCCCTTGCGTTTTGTCTGCTGGAGCAGCACTCAGACACCCCACGGGAGAGGCAGAACTCGGACCCATAGAGTCTTTAACCTGGAGCTCATTTATTCAACTACACTGACTGACCAGCAAGCTCCTGGAATCCACCTGTCTGAGCCCACCTTGTACTGGGAGGATAGGTGTATGCTTCTGCACTAGGCTCTGTACTAGGGTCCTAAACTCAGGTCCTCAAGCTTGTGAGGCAAGCACTTTACCCACTGACACATCTCTTTCCAGCTCTCCTATAGCTTTTACATATTTGATCTTGGTGTCTTGGTCTCAAAATTCTCTTAGCATTTTTCAGATTTTAAAACTTTTATCAACATCCTAATACCTAAAAGTTACCTTTGTTTGGGTTTTGGGTTTTGGGGCATATTATCACATTATCCATGTCCTGTCAGTAGACCTATTGAAAAGTCCAGCATTGATATGATTTTTCCCTCTGTTGATTTATTTTATCTCTTTGAGACATTTTTAAAATTTTTCTTTGAAAATGATATTAAAATGTCTTGATGTGAACTATCCAGTTGTTCATTCTGTTTGGATCTCAGAACGTATTCAATCTGATGTCTTATATGTGACTTTAATCTTGAGAGAAAGCCTCAGTATGATTTTGAAATACTTCTATATGTTATTCATATTTTCTTCCAATAGGAACTTCCTTGCGGAGACATTAATAATCCCGTTTCTCACTTCCTTGTCTCTTAAGTTTTCTTTAAAATTTGTGTAGGGGAATTCACTCCCATACATATGCACATGCATCATGTGGACGTAAAACCTGTGGCTGTCAGAAGAGGACATCAGGTCCCTGGAATTACAGATGGTTGTGAGTGGCCATGTGGGTTCAGGAAAGTGCGCCCAGGTCCTCTGGAAGAGCGGTCAAACCATCTTCATTTTCTCTCATTCTCCTTTACTGTATCCCTCCCTAGTGTCTTCCGGTCACTCTTCATATCCTCCTCCTGACCAGAGTTCCTGCTTGCCCAGGAAATCCTCATTTCAACAATTTTCCCTTTCAAACCTCATCTCTAATTTGTTCTTTTTCATTATTGTTTATTCCTGTTTATTCCAGCTAGTGAAATGCCTCAACGAGTAAAGGCAATTTCTGCTAAGCTTGACAACCTACATTTGATTCCCAGGATACACACCCTTCCCCAAACACACACACACACACACATACACACACACAGAGAGAGAGAGAGAGAGAGAGAGAGAGAGAGAGAGAGAGAGAGAGAGAGAGAGAGAGAATGTTACTCTCTGCCAATTAACAGCTGGGCTCCATTGTGGAGGACAGTATCTGTGCAGCTCACTGAATGTGAAATGGCCTAGATGGTGCCTATGTGGAGCCTTCATCCCCTGCCTTCAAGTCTCTGGTGCAGCAAGGCACTCTGCAGATAACTGAATGAGAAACATAGATACCACCCCAGCAACAAAATCTCTGACCAACAGCCTGTCTGGCCTGCAAGATGTGGCTCAGGACTTGAAGGAGTGGCCAACCCAATGTCTGGTTAATTTGATGTCCACTCCACGAGAGGGAGCTCCATGACCAATTCTGCTTGGGTGGCTAGGAACCAGACTGGATAGCTCAGTGACCTAGGGTAGACCCAAGCACTACTGGTAAACAAACAAACAAACAAAGCAACAACAAACCAGTGAAATGATTTCTAATGATATTGTTATTTGCATAGATGTGCGCCTTGTCCAGTCATTATCAGAGAGCATTTCTCTAGCAGCAGACGGACGTGGGTGCAGAGAGAGTCTAAATTGGCGGTCTCTACTGGGCCCCTCCCCTCAGAGCTTGAGGAACTCCTTGGAAGAGGGGATGGAAGGAATCTAGGGGCCAGCGAGGATGGAAGACACCAGGAGAGCACAGCTCACTGAGTCAACAAAGCAGGCACAAGCATGGGCTCACAGAGATTGAAGCTGCAAGCATGGGCCTGCAGGGGTCTACACCAGGTCCTGTGTGTGTGTGTGTGTGTGTGTGTGTGTGTGTGTGTGTGTGTGTGTTATGGTTGTTTGCTTAGTCTTTTGTAAGAGTGTCTCTGACTCTCGCTTCTGTTCGGTTGCCTTGCCCAGCTCTGGCGTGAGGGCTTTTGCTTTGCTTTGGTCTATTCTGATTAGTCATGTTTGGTTGTCTCTCTTGGAGGCCTGCTCTTGTCTGATGAAGTCAGACAGAGACAGAGACAGAGAGAGAAAGACAGAGGGGGAGGGGGCGGGATTCAGGGACTAGGGGAGGAGCTAGGAAGAGTGCAGGGAGGAGAAACTGTTCAGGATGTATTGTGGGAGAGAAGGATTTGTTTTCAATAAAAAAGATATAAATAAATAAAAATTAAGTTAAAACATCTATGTTAAAAATGAGAGAGAGAAAAATACTTCATCCAGCAACTGGTGGGAGCAGATGCAGAGTCTCACAGCCAAACATTAGGTGGGGCTTGAGGAGTCCTGCAGCGAAGCGGGAGGAAGGATTGGAGGACCCAGAGGAGTCAGGGACTCCACAAGAACATGGCCCTCAGAATCAACTGACTCATGGAGGCTCACAGAGACCAGGGAGCCTGTAGAGGTCTTCCCTAGGTTCTCTGCACTCGCGTTACAGTTGTGTAGCTGGTGTTCTTGTGGGGCTCCTAACAGTGGAAGCAGGAGCTATCTCTGACTCTATGGCCCGCTTGTGGGACATTTTCCCCCTATTGGGTTGCTTCATCCAGCCTTGGCATGATGACATGTGTCTGGGCCTATTGTGGATTGCTATGCCATGTTTGGTTTATATCTCTGGGAGGCCTGCGCTTTTCTGGGGGAAGGTGAAGGGAGGGTGAATCTGGGGAGAAGGGAGGTGGTGTGGATAGTCTGTGGGGAGGAGAGGAAGAGGAGAGGATGTAATATATGAGAAAAGAAAAATAGAAAATTAAAACACAACAGAACCCAGTGACACTGGTTATAGAGGATCCAGCACCCTCTTCTAGCCTCCCTGACTGCTGTACTTATGTTGTGCACAGACATACACGCAGACAAAGCACCCATACATAAAATAAATATATTTGAAACAACACAGATCAAATGACAAATCTGTTGTTTCTTGTCAGTCAATAAGCATTTTTCCTTGGTGTTTTTGTAACAGGGTCTCTACATGCTGGGGACCAGCCTCAGTTTGTCCTGAGGGGGTCCCAAGGAGGGGGTGCTTGGGAGTGGCAGAAAAACAAGGCAGAGTCAATGAGCATTGGGCCAACCCACCACACCTCTCAGTAGCCATCTTACTTAGGATTTCTAGTGCTGTAATACAGCACCATAACTGTGGTGGTTTGGATAGGTTTGGCCCCCATAGATTCATGTGTTTCCATGCTTGACACTGTTAGAAGATGTGGCCTTATTGGAGTAGGTCTGGCCTTGTTGGTGGAAGTCTGTCACTATGTAGGTGGGCTTTGAGTTCTATACTCAAGCTCCACCCAGTGTGGAATCACAGCCTCCCAATGCCTGCCTGTGGAGGAGTCCCTTTTTGCTGCTTTCAGATCCAGATACAGCACAGGCTTGCCCACAGGTCAACTCTGGGTGAGGCACTCTCACAATTGAGATTCCTCCTTTCCAAATGACAGACTTGTCAGGGTGACATAAAACTTGTCAACACAGTAGGCCCCACCTCCTAAAAGTTCCGCCCCTTCTCAGTAAATACAGGCAGGTGGCAGAGCCTTTAACTCGAGTTTTTAGGAGACAACTGTGTAACTGCTGTGGGTTCTTAGAGACATCCCCTTGAAGATGCATCTTGGGGCTTTGGTTTGGCGGACATGGTAGTGTTGCCCTACAGCTTCTTCAGCTGGGATCCACATCAGTGACATTGGCTGTAGAGAGCGGCGCAGCAAAACAAAGATGGCGCCAACATCCAGCCTTGTCTGGATGTCGACAACTTACTGCGCATGTGCAGGCTTGTCCCCTTGCTAGGGCGGCCATACAATAATGAGATGTAGGGCGCCCTCAGTGGTGAACAATGGTACTGCACATGTGCGGTTTTTGCACCAGGTGTCAGTTGACCGTTGATATGCTAATGAGGGGCGGTACCATGCTAATGGAGTGATTCATTCTCCGCCAATCCCTGGAGGACAAGTAGTGGGGTGATAGTGGGGTGATCCATGCCCCACCAATCCCTGAGAGATAATTAGCATACTGTTGTGTATATAAGTGGAGCGACTTTGCCGCTCGGGGTCCCTGTTCAAGAGAGCTGTAACACAGTAAGTTCGCAGAAGAATCCTGTTGCTGCGCGTCGTTCTTGCTGGCGGGACATTGGGCGCTCGACAATTGGCAGGGCAGGCTTGGGGGCTCTAAGGTAGACAATGCTCATGTCTATTGCTGGGTCCTGAGGCAGGGCCGAGCTACTCTGGTGGGCCTACACAGGCAGGGTGACTTTAATACAGAAGAGATGGGGGTTTCTCAAATTCTGGGGATCCCTCATTGATGGAGTCACCCCAGTGGGTACAGGGTATGGTGTAGTGCCTATGGCAGTACGTGTGAGACCAAGGATGGGTTTGATGCAGGCTTGGTGGCTCATACCTTTAATTCCAGGAGGAGAATCCCATCTCTGTGAGTTCCAAGCCTGCCTGGTCTATGTAGCAAGTTCCAGGCAGACAGAGAGACATAATGAGACCCTGTTTTGCATGTTTGTTTGTTGTTTTTAAGAGTGAGTTTGGTCTTACAAAGGTACCATGTAAGGTTGGCCTGTCTAGAGGCTTGAACTCCTACCGTGAGTCCGTGAGGGCTGCAGGATTCTCCAGTAGCAAAATCTTCTAATGTCTATGGTATCTTCCGAGGTTGCTGACATCATCTAACTTACCTTTTCCTGTCATGGGAAGACTTTGTGGTTTCCTAGAAGATCCCAATGGGACATCCGAGCAGGAACACAGTCTTTTACTTCCTTTTAAACCACGATGCAGCTCTGACGAGATTCATCCTTGGGGGTGCAGACATGACCTACTGTTCCCGCTTTCTGTCTGATCCTGCCTCACCTGAAGCTGTTTCCAGAGACTTGCTTCCAGAACAGCTTCAGGAATAGCTGCTGATTCCTGATGACCTTAGTTCATCCAGCCTTTCAGACAGATTCAGTCAGAACCTCAGTCAAGCCCTGAAATTTCTAAGCATACAAAGACTCAGGGTTGGGGGGATTTAGCTCAGTGGTAGAGCGCTGTTTGCCTAGGAAGCGCAAGGCCCTGGGTTCGGTCCCCAGCTCCGGAAAAAAAAAAAAAAAAAAAAAAAGAACCAAAGACTGGATAACAAATGCTAAAGCTAGCTTTCTTAAGTCTAACCAATTTTTCTACCCCTTCCTTTAAAAAAGAGAGATTAGTCACCCCAATTCAGCGGGAAGAAGTTGTGAAGAGTTGTCATCCTGATTCCTTGGGTTTGGGAGTCTGGTTGTGGTTATTTTGTAAATTATAGATAGCTTGTCATTTTAAGGGATAATTTGGAATTTGTCATAAACTAAATAGAGAGCTTAGACTTGGGGGTTTCTGTGTTTCCTTTCCTTTTCTCTATCCTTTCTTTCTTAGGTAAAAGAAATGGGTTGAAAAGAAAAAAAGGGGGATAGAGTAATATTATAAGAAATTAGATTTATGGGGATCGATTG
The DNA here is from genome assembly GCF_011064425.1 of Rattus rattus. Taxonomy (NCBI): domain Eukaryota; kingdom Metazoa; phylum Chordata; class Mammalia; order Rodentia; family Muridae; genus Rattus; species Rattus rattus. The sequence goes on along the minus strand of NC_046157.1, from coordinate 81,634,805 downwards.
CTAAGTTTACTTGTAGTGGGTTTGACCTAACGCTGTCTTATGTTAGTTTATGTCCCCAAAATTGTTTATGATTTGTTCTACTTGGTAAATAAAGATGCCAGCAGCCGATGGATGGACAGGAAGACAGAGGCAGGACTTGAGGATTCCTGGGCTTGGGACAGAAATGAGGAGGAGGACATGAGATCTGCCATGCCAGGAGAGGGAGGAGAGGAGACGCCTTGCCTGAGAACAGAGGAGGACAGGGAGGCATAGCCGCCATGTAGGAGCCTGGAGAGTGTGGTCCTGAGGGCTGCCCAACCAAGTCCAGGGCAGCCAAGGTAGAATATAGAATTTAGTAAGTGATAACTTGGAGCTATCAGCAGGAGGTGGATTAACTGCATGGACGTTAGACAGCGGTTCAGCTATTGTGCTGATGAAGGCATAAATATAAACTTTAAAATACAATGTCTTCCTGTGTGTCCCAGAACATTGGGGCAGGTGGTGTAGAGTGCACCTCCAGGATTTATATATAAAAAATATTACTACAGTTTTCCAATGGTACCATGTAATGTTGGCCTGGCTAGAGGGTTGAACGCCTATCTTGTAGCAATGCTAGATGTATGTGGCCCTTACACTGGGTTCAAGGTCTGTTATGGTTTGCATATGCTCAGCCAAGGGCACTATTAGAAGGTGTGGCCTTATTGAAGGAAGTGCGTCACTGTGAGTGTGGGCTTTAAGACCCTCATCCTAGCTGCCTGGATGCCCAATCTGTTTCCTGGCTTCTTTTGGATGAAGATGTAGAACTCTCAGCTCCTCCTGCACGGTGCCTGCCTGTATGCTGCCATGTTCCCACCTTGATGATAGTGGACTGAACCTGTGAACCTATAAGTCAGCCCCAATTACATGTTGTCCTTATAACTTGCCTTGGTCATGGTATCTATTGATAGCACTGAAACCCTAACTAAGACAGAAGTTGGTACTGGGAGTGGGGTGTTGCTGTGATAGGCCTAACCATGCTTTTGTTTGGAAGAATGTAGATTTGGCAGCTTTGGATTTGGAAAGCCATAGAATGCTTTGAGTGAGGCTTAGTGAGCCATTCTAGTAGGAATATGGAAGACTTTGTTGCTGTGAGTGACTTGAACTGTGTAGACCTGGCCTAAGAGGTTTCAGAGGAGAGGATATCAGTATGTGGCATAGAGACTGTTTTGTGGTATTTTGGTGAATAATGTGGCTGTTTTTTTGCCCTTGTCTGAAGAGTCTACCTGAGGCTAAGGTAAGGAGATTTATATTAATCACATTGACAAAGGAAATCTCAAAGTAAAGCCCAGTAGAGACTTTATTCTCTGGTTAAGTCTCATGAAGAGCATTTTGAACATGCATAGTAAGTATAGAAAGGAAAAATATAAAATATATGGTTTGAGTATGAAAGGGGCACCAGGAAGTGAACTGGTGCAGAATCTTGTGTTCTAGGAGATAGCAGATTAAGGGAGTGTGACTTTGGGTCCTACCCAACTAAATTTAGATCCAGGCCTGGTGGTACATACTTTTAATCCCAGGCAACAAAGCCAAGCAGATCTCTGAGTTCAAAGCTAGCCTGACACAGCAAGTTCTATGCGAAGAAAAGCTTAAATCCAGGCATGGTGGTACACACCTTTGACCCCAGGAGACAGGTATGCAGATCTCTGAGTTCAAGGTCAATCTACAGAGAAAGATCCAGGACAGCCAAGCTTAGGCGGCGAAGGAATTGGAAAAGAAGAAGCTAATGCTAATGTAATAGAACAAGGGGGCCATGTTTTAGTTCCAGCAAACAGCAGAACTTAGTCATGTGTCTCTGATAGTCAAGAGGAGAAAGAAACTACTGGGACAATTGATGCTGGTTAGCTAGAGCTAAGAAATTAGTGATGGTAAAGAAGGGACCAGCATCATCGAGGTGAAATTTTCTGGGAAGTGTTTTCCGAGAGCACAAAGAAGCTGTGTTCCAGAGACAGCCAAGGTTGTACCTCGTGCTGTGGCCTGGATGCTGCTACGCTCCCACCTTGATGATAATGAGGTGAACCTCTGAACCTGTAAGCCAGCCCCAGTTAAATGTGTCATTTATAAGACTTGCCTTGGCCATGGTGTTCATTTACAGCAGTAAAACCCACAAATAAGACAAGGGCTGCAGGATTCTCCAGTAGCAAAATCTCCTGCTGTCTGTGGTATCCTCTGAGGTTGTTGATGTCATCCAGCTTACCTTTTCCTGTCATGGGAAGACTTTGTTGTTTCCTAGAAGACCCCGATGAAACCTCAGCCTAGGCACACAGTGTTTCACTTCCTTTTTTTTTTTTTAAATGTTTTTACTATCTGTGTAGAATGTTTTGCCTGGATGTCTGCCTCTGCACCTGTGCACCAAGTGCACGTTAGTTGTCTGCAAAAACTAGAAGAGGACACCAGGAGTTACAGACAATTGTGAGCCACCATGCTGGTGCTGGGAACTGAACCCAGGTTGTCTGGAAGAGCAGCCAGTGCTCTTACCCACTAAGGCATCTCTTCAGCAAGCCACCCTCCCCTTTTATAGGTGAGGTCCTCTTGGATCTTTGTGGTTTTCTCTGTTTGATGCTCTGGAGTCATTCCTGGTCTCCTCTCTCTCTCTCTCTCTCTCTCTCTCTCTCTCTCTCTCTCCTCTCTCTCTCGCTCGCTCTGCGCTCTCGCTCTCTCTCTCATGTGTGTGTGTGTGTTATGTGTTCATTTGGGTGTGTGCTCCTATGAATGCAGGTGCAGGTATTGGGACTTGTGTGAGTGAGGGCAGAAGTCAATGTTTTGTAAGCCTATCAATGTCTATCTACCTTGTTTTAAGACAGGGTCTGTGGCAGAACCTAGAAGTCACCTATATGGTCAGGCTGGCTCTCCAATGGACTGCAGGGATCCACCTGTCTCCACTCATCCCTGCTATGATGACTTCATGACACTACACTCAGCTTTTACAAAGGGAATGAAGCATCAACTTAAGTTCTAGTGTTTGGGTGGAAAGCATGACATTGTCTGACCATTACCCCCCACCCCCGCCTGCCACCTCAGTGCTTTAGATAATACCTACTTGGTTTTGGTTTTTGTTTGTTTGTTTTGTTTTTTCTTGTTGTTTTGCTTTTGAAGAACCCTAAGGGCTTTCTCCAGCCTTACACCCACTGCCTCAGGTCAAGACTAGGCCAAGTATCAGTTTCCCACCTTGGGCCAAGAGAAAAACAATCAGCACAAAGACAGTTTGCCCCTGCCACGAGCAGAGAAACCAGGTAATCAGGTGACTTGGTCAACTTATGCTGGTGTCGAGTCCAACAGGTTTCAAAAGGAGCAGAGTCCTCTGGAGTCCCTCCATGGGTGGGGCCTGAAGCGTCCTCCAGACTCCTTGCTGTCACGACCTTAAGACTTGTCTGCCTGCCTCAATTTGACTGCACCAGACCAGAGGCTCTCTAAGCCTTGCAGACACTCTCAAGCAAACCAAAAGCAAGACAGACAACATGAATATTGACAACACGGATACAGACCATCGCAGTACCTGACATCAAGCCCAAGCTGTTCCTCTGTCCACCGTTCCTTATGACCTCCTAGGGAGGTCTGGCTTCCTGGTCATCGCACTAAATGTAAGGTTCGAAGTGAGTCTTAACTACCGGAGACCCCCCAAATGAGACACGAGAACAGAGTTCAATGCAAAAGCAAGAGGTTTATTTTTCTAGTGTGTCAGGGTCAACCTTCAATCAGCCCCTCATGGTGAGTGACTTGAAGGCAATCCTGAATAACTATAACAAGTAGTTTTTATATTTTTTAGGGGTACAGGTTATATCAGCAAGGTTGCAGTTTAAACTTATTGGCTAAGCATATTGATTGACCTTTGAATCTATTGGCTAGCATGCATATGACATGAATTCGAACTCTATCTGGGACCAGAGGGTCAGGTGACTATTGGTCAGTACATTCTGCAGTTTTTTTTTTTTTTTTTCTTTTTTTTTTTTTCTGGAGCTGAGGACCCAACCCAGGGCCTTTGCGCTTACTAGGCAAATGCTCTACCACTGAGCTAAATCCCCATGCCCCTGCAGTTTTTCAAGAATGTCTCTGCTCCTCCCAAGAACTGTGGGTGGAGAATAGAACTTTGTGTAGCCTTGACTCGAGGCAGGAACCTGGTACTTGGCCTAGTCTTGACCTGAGGCAGTGGTATAAGGCCAGCGAAAGCTTCTAGGGTCCTTCAAATAATATCTCATAAAAGTCTGTGAGTTAAGTTAAGCAAAGGTTTCTTTGATATACCAAAAAAAGCCATTATTTCACACACACACACACACACACACACACACACACACACACACACACACACACAAAATGGTCCATCCTACATAATTTTTACTTCCTAAAGGAAAACTGTAAGAATAATGCCCACTACATCAGGGTTTGTCAGGGACTGAGGAACTACTAAGTACTACAGGGAACTTTGGGGGGAGTAGCAAAATTTAAATACAGTAGTAGATACTAAGGCCTCTGGATTGCACATTGAAGAAGGTGGATTTTACTTAATTTTTAAGCGGGGAAAACGGATGTAAAGTGTAGAAGTACTTCTTCCAAGCTCTCTGTGATCACTGAAGCAGTCTTTAAAAAAACAATGACGCTAAAGGGATAGAGAGGTGGCTCAATAGAGGATCTGGGTTCCATTCCCAGCACTCACATGGCAGCTTACAAGCATCTGTAACTCTAGTCCCAGGGGAACTAAAGCCTTCTTCTAACTTCCACAGACACCAGGCACATACGCAGTGTATGTACATATGCGCAGGCAAAACACTCACAGACATCAAATTACACACACACACACACACACACACACACACACACACACACACCCCAGAAGAGAGAATATTTACTTATTTATTTATTTATTTATTTATTTATTTATTATTTATTTTTGAGACAGATTTTCACTATGTAGACCAGGCTGGCCTTGGACTCACAGAGGCCTGCTTTTCTTTGCACCATCACGCGTGGCAAAGATCTTACTGCTTAAAGTACAAGATCATCCTTGTCAACACAGAGGGTTTAGTCCTGGGGTAAATGAAATCTTGTCTCAGAACAATGAGAATTAAAAACTAATGGCATCATTATAATAAGAATGTAATCTATTTAACCAGAGAGTAATAGATGTGGTCTCAATAAGTAGTCATTCTTTCTCTTTGCTCACGGAATTGAATTTTGCAAAGTTAACCTTTCCTCAGGGTTACCTCATCAAAGTGTGTGTATATGTATGTGCGTGCGTGTGTGTGTGTGTGTGTGTGTGTGTGTGCGCGCATGTGTGTATGTGTGTGTGTGAGTATATGTCTATGTGTGTATGTGTGAATGTGTGTCTGTGTGAGTGACAGTGAGGACACCTCACTGGAGTCAGTTCTTTCCTTCCATCATGTCTCATAAGTCATTTCCTTGCTGGTGAAAAGAACCAATTCAAGCCAGATTAGAGTATATAAAAGCATGTTTATTGGGAAGCCGCTCTTGGGTGGGCAAATTCATTGGTCCCAAGAAAAAAGGCCAGGGAAGTCTCCATGGGGAAAGAGATGAACAGAGCAGGAAGAAAAAGAGAAGAGAGGAGAAAAGGGGGCCAAAGAGACCAAAAAGTCTGAATTCTATGGGGGAAGGGCAGCCCAGCCCCTGAGCTGGTAAGGTCTGGGTAGAGGGCAGGGGTATGCCATGGAGGGACTGAGGGATGCTGGGAGAACCTGGAGGCCAGGTCTACCTTGGTAAGATCTGCACCTCAGCTGTTTGTTCTGGGGGTGGAAAGCAAACACAGGGACTCTGAGGAGGGGACTCAGGTCCTTTGGCGTATCTACAAGCTCTTTTACCTGCTGAGCCAGTGGACTTCATTGGTTTGGAGGGCAGTTTAGGATACTGTCCATCTTGGTGGGGCAGCCAAGGTGGGGGGAGCTTGGAGCAGCATGGGATTCACAATCAGACAGCAGAGTCCTGAATATGTCGCCTGACATTCTCCTCAGTCAGTCCATCAGTCAGTCAGTCAGCCTCGTAGAAGGTTCACCATCGAGTGCAGATCTTTCCAGGAACTTCTGTTCACAGCATTAAATACATTTCTCACCCCAAAAGATAATGTGTCTCAGTGTCCCTCTGAATGTCACACCAGAACCCTTTCAGTGACAGGTGTGCCTCCTCCTCTTCCCCATAGTGTCCAGGGCCATGCCTAGCAAGCACACTGTAAGAAGTAATGAATGAATGAATGAATGAGTTAAAAAATGTGAGAAGTTTGAAGAGAGCAGTTCTTTTGGTCTGGGATTTGGGAGTTCAAGTTCATGTAACGACTATGGCTGTGCAAATGACAGAACTTTTTGTTTAGTGTCCTAAACAAGTTAGAGGGAACCCATACATAATCATGGGCTCCCCTGAGCCTCCGTAATCCACAAGAGTGGCCTTGGATGTCAGTAGAGTCTTTTGATTCTTTGGAGACAGAGAAATGGGTGGAGTCCTGGGCCAAATGCTGGGTCATTTCAGTTAGAGCCGGGTGACTGTAGAAGAGAGATATGGCTGAGGGAGGAAGTTGAAGAGACAGGACTGTGTGCTCAGTGCTGCCTAAGCCGGCAGAACAAGGGGAGGGAGGGGCTCTGAAGGCGGGGTGATTTGAGAGGAGGTGGGGGATGGGAAGGCTTACAGCAGGGCAAGAAGCCTGAGAACCTTGGAGCAGTGGAAGGCTAGAGCAAGCTGCTGGGTGAGTTAGAAACTGGAGGGCCAGAGTCAGGGAAATATGTAGATAGGGAAAGGGAGAGATCCTGTGTGTGTGTGTGTGTGTGTGTGTGTGTGTGTGTGTGTGTGTGTGTGTGTGTGTGTGTCAAAATTTGCATTTTTCCCCCCATGACAAAAATAAGCCTGCACGTGAGTCCCTAAGAGGTTATTTGCAACTGTGAGCAGGAGTGACTGATGTGGCCAGCCTGGACCGAGGAGGGTTAGGGTGACCGAAGGAATCCATTTTACCAGACTAAAGACCTTCCTTGTGAAGGAGTGTCAAGGCCTGCCAGACAGCACCTGCTCCTGAATCTCAGAACCCAGAAGATCCCATAAAGTCTCTACAGAATGCTCCAGAAACCTCTCCACCAATTCCCTGGGTGGACCTGCTGCTTTGGAAGAGGAGACAGCCCAGATGGACCAGGTTTTCTGTAGAGAATCACAGAGGTTGTGGGGTTCTGGAGTTTTCTCTGGCCCAGGGGCCCCAAGACAGGGTGGAGCAGCCACACCTGCCTGAAGTTCTGAGGAAGAGGGCGGAAACAGACAGCTCCCGCCCTCACTTTCTCTCCCCACAATTGTGATAGGCTCCACTGGGCATTGTGTGCCTGCCGCACTGGCTCACTTCCCCAAATAGGCAGCAGTGTTTTTTAGAGCCTGGCCTCAAACCTTGGTAGGTCAGGTGGCATGCTGGGAACAGTGTGGGTCCTGACCTTAGATTCCCGGGTGACGTTGACATTGCAACTGGATGGCGCCATGGCCTCTTACGTTCCTGTTGTTCCTGCTGCTGCTACTATGGCTACAGGGCTGTGACTCAGGTGAGAGGTGGGGGTTGGTAGAAGAGAAAGACCACTTTCCCCGTCTATCCCACACTGCCTTTTCTTACTCCACTCTCTTAATATTTTGTGGGTTGGGGGAAGGAGGTTGGGTTGACTGGCAGGTCTTTACCAGAGACCAGTGAGAATGTCTCCTGCTAATATCTGGCCCCAGGCAGAGCTTAGCCAGGCTAAGGTGTAGCTGTATCCTCTATATTGGTCTTTATCTAATGGGTTTCCTTGGTGTAGAGAATGAACACTTCATTTCCTCACAGAAATGACCTCGGTTTGGCCTTTGACTGGTGCTGGTCTGAGTTCTTGTATCAGGTCTGCACACTTTAAGTTTTGTTTTTCTCGGAATGCTGATGCCACATCTGGTCCCTCTGCTCTGACGAGAAGCGAACCAATCCTCAAAAGGCCCTTCCCAGCCCAAGGCAACTCTACAAAGGGCTCACTGGTTTCGGCCTTCCTTGCTGCCAAGGCAACCGCTTACCACTTCCTGTTCCATTCTGGGCAGGGTGAGGGCTGGCAAACCCACCCTTCACTAACTGACAGAAAATGAGGGCACAAATGAACCCAGGACCCCAAAAGGCTTCTTCCAGGTGACTCCCACCTCTGTCCCGTTGTAGGGAGAAGGTTCTCAAAACCCTGGGCTGAGCTGAGGTGAGTTTGAGAGGCCTGTTCTGTTCTGTTCACTTGGCAAGGGAAGAAGAGACCTCAGAGCCTCAGCTACAGTGACAAGCGTTTTGGAAACAAGGGCAGATAGTGGGGTTTCTGGGTCTTGACTGTACCCTCTCTTCCGAATTGCCCTGCCAACCACTAGTTCTGCTCTTTCTTCTACAGTCTGGAGTTTGAAGGACGCAGAACACATTCATGCATTCATTTATATTCATTCTCTCCCTCTCTGTCTCCCTCCCTCTCTCTTCCCCCCTTCCCCCTCTGTGCTATACACACACGTGTGTGCACACCAGTCCCTCCCATCACACCCATCCCATCCCTGGTGTCACAGGTACAGATTAGAGGTGGGTTTTGTTTCCAGGCTGAACTCACTAGGTATCCCAGGTTAGTCTTAAACTCTGGATCTCCCTACCTCAGTCTCCCTCGTGCTGTTACAGACTTGCGCCACATCTCCCTCCTCGATATAGAGACCAGAGACTCTCCCGTCCATGTCAGTCTGTGGTCTGCAGGCCCCATGCATCCCGGCACAGCCATGACTTTGCCTGGTACATCTGTAGATGTCAAAGTCAAGTCCCGATGTCAAAGAGTTGGATGGGCAGTGAATACAATAGAATCCGTTGGCTGGCTCATCAGTGAGGGCTCAAGCGTGTGCAGCATGCTTAATCTGTGTGTTAAAGTAGGGTATTTAAAAGTTAAGTACCATGGAGAGTGCTATTTAAAATAGATCCAATAGGGGAAGGGGTGTGGCTCAATAAGGTGCAGGGGTGTGGCTCAGAGGTAAAGTGCCTGCCTACTGTGCTTGAGGTACAAGGTATGATGATCCCCACTACCCCAAACAAGACAAAAAGGAGAGAGTGTCCAGGGAGGAGAGAAAGAGGAGGGAAGACAATTATTGGGAGAAATAGTTCTTCATCATTTTTCCGGATACTGGACCTTCTCATGGCCTCAGTAGTTTGTGCTTTCCAGTCCCGGAGCTTGGTGAGCTCTTTGTTTCTGCATCTGTCTCCCTGAAGATGGACCTCGGTCTGTCCTGAGATCCTGGGTATCCTTGAAGAGTGGAAAACATCCAGAGGATCAAGGACTATGTCCGGTGGAGCTCTTATGTTGGGGGCGTGTCTCATTGGACTGGGGCCTCCTCTGTCAGATTTGGAGCCAGCTTCCAAGGGTTAGAGTTGCTTCTCTGTGCAGATTGTCTGAAGCTGTGCTCTTGTCTCACATTGAGCTCCAAGAAAGTCAGGGCAGCATCCTCCTCTCCTTTCACCCCCAGCTTCCAGTTTTAAGATGTCTTCTTTCTCGGCAGACCTTGATCAGCAAGCCCTGTCTCCCCAGGTTCCTCCAGTGAGAAACTGTACAGGAAAGTGCAACGTCGTGAAGGGGAGACTCTGTCTGTGCAGTGCTCCTACAAGAACCGCCGGAACCTCGTCGAGGCCAAGTCTTGGTGCAAAGTCAAGAGGAAGAAGTGCGAGCACAGCTTCACCCGGAGCTGGGTGAGGGGTCCGAGCTACTCTATGCGGGATGACACCAAGGCCAAGGTAGTCCGCATCACCATGGAGGCTCTCAGGGTCCAGGACTCCGGGCGATATTGGTGTATGCGGAACACGGCTGGTAATCTCTACCCCTTGGTGGGTTTCCAGCTGGAAGTGTATCCAGGTGAGCAGAGCTGCACAGGGCCTGGATGGGTGGGATAGTGTAACGATGGTTCTTAGCTATGCATATCTTCCTGTCACAGTTTCACAGACAAAGAAAATGGGTTTTGGCAAGCTCTGTGCTTCTCTGACCTTGCCCTTGTGCAGAGCGATACTGGAACGCTGGACTCTACTTCGTTTTATGCAGTTATCCGAATGCCACTTATTCACTGAGCTTGGAGGGTGAGCCAGGCACTGTTGTATATAGGCTTTGAGAATATCATAACGAACAAAACCAGCCTCAGCCCTGCCCTGTGGGAGATGCCAGACAGGAACAGGCCAATCCAGACAAATGGTTGCACGGCATAATAGATGTCCTTAGAAATCAATGGCGAGCTGCAGAGTCGCTCAGTCAGGGATTCAGTGGGCATCAGAGGGCCGGTGAGCATTCAGCAGGGCCCCCATGACAGCTTTCTCACCTATGCTTGGACAAGCAACTGCAGGGAGAACCTTATGTGCAAAGGCCCTGAGGTGAGACACACAAGGCCTGCAGAAGGAGAATTGGTGTGACTGGTCTCTCGGACTGGGGCTTGGGGAGAGGATTAGGGGACAAGGAAGGACAATGGTAAGCTTTAGAGTAATTGCTGCTCTGGTTTGTTTCTTTGTTTTGAGACAGGGTCTTACTGTGTAGTCTTGGCTGTCCACATTCACTCTGTAGACCAGGCTGATCTTGAACTCACAGAGATCCATCTTCCTCTGCCTCTCGAGTGCTGGGACCAAAGGTGTGCACCACCACCCCAGACTAATGTGTTGTTTCTATTTAGGCTTTAAGCACGCAGAGTTGAATTATCCTGAATTCCACAATATGGAACTGGGTCTAACTCTAACTTCAACAGGAAGAACAAGTCACACCTTTTTTTTTTTTTTTTTTTGGTCTGTCTTCCCTCTCTTCCCCTCTCCCTCCCCATCCCATGTGTGTGTGTATGTCTCTCTCTGTGTGTGTGTATGTCTCTCTCTGTGTGTGTCTGTCTGTACCTCTGTATGTATGTGCAGATTTATGTGTGAGTGCACCATGTGTATGTTGAAGACAGAGGTCAGATAGCATTCCTTAGAGCTGTCCTCACTGTTTCTTGAGACAGGGTCTGTCACTGTCCTGGAGCTAGGCTGGCTCACCAATGCCCAGGTTAAAAGCACACATCAGGGGCTGGGGATTTAGCTCAGTGGTAGAGCGCTTACCTAGGAAGCGCAAGGCCCTGGGTTCGGTCCCCAGCTCCGAAAAAAAAGAACCAAAAAAAAAAAAAAAAAAAAAAAAAAAAGCACACATCAGTGTACCCAGGCCTTAATGCTTGCAAGGCAAGCACTCTACTGACGGGGCCATGCGTGTCTTCAGCCCTTTCTTTGCAAGACAACAATCACTGCTTATGGAAGGCGGGAGTGTGAGATGAGGCAGTGAGACCTAGGTGGAAGGTGGATGCCTGACTGAAAACAGCAGTGGCTTGGAGAAGTGGGAGTTGGGCAACATGTGTGTGTGTGTGTGTGTGTGTGTGTGTGTGTGTGTGTGTGTGTGTGTATGCAATAGATGGACTCAATTCTATTCGTTTTCAGATTTTTCTGTATATTTTGGAGTGAGTACAGGATTTGCTCAAGTGGGAGATAGGAAGAGAATATTGACTCATCAGAAGCTAGGAGATGGTAGTATTTATAAAATGGGGAAACCCCCAAAGAAAACTCCTTAGGAGGGGAATCACGAGCCATTTGGTCATGGGAAGTGTTAGTGACTGGGGATGAACTGTGGTGTGCACTTGAAAGTGTCTCTATAAAGACAGCCAGGGACATTCGAAGGTCACTGCTTAGATGTGGGGATGAGGCTAAATGACAAGGGAGTCTCTCTCAGCATACCCCAGTAAAATTGCTCACCACTAATCAAGGGGATAGAAAAATCTCTCTCTTGTGCACAGAAATAAGGGAGAAGAGTTGAATGGAGATGTGGGGTGAAGACAGGAAAGGGTGAGGAGCCTTCAAGGGTCTGGCGAAAGCCACCAACAGTTACACCACTAGCCACCAGCCCTCTCCTGTTCCCCTCACCTGAGGGCATCTCCATCCTCCCTGGTCTGAACCAGCAAGAGCTTTCTCTCTCAGTTGTAGGGCTGAGTTTCATTTCTTTGCTCTGCATTTTGAAGTCAACCCAAGAAGCAGGTAAAACTGACTCCAGGTCCTTATGTGGGGGAGTGCGATGCCATCAAGAAATGGACTTATTTTTTTTTTTTATTAACTTGAGTATTTCTTATTTACATTTCGAATGTTATTCCCTTTCCTGGTTTCCGGGCAAACATCCCCCTAATCCCTCCCCCTCCCCTTCTTTATGGGTGTTCCTCTCCCCATCCTCCCCCCATTGCTGCCATCCCCCCAGCAATCACGTTCACTGGGGGTTCAGTCTTAGCAGGACCAAGGGCTTCCCCTTCCACTGGTGCTCTTACTAGGATATTCATTGCTACCTATGAGGTCAGAGTCCAGGGTCAGTCCATGTATAGTCTTTAGGTAGTGGCTTAGTCCCTGGAAGCTCTGGTTGCTTGGCATTGTTGTACATATGGGGTCTCGAGCCCTTCAAGCTCTTCCAGTTCTTTCTCTGATTCCTTCAACGGGGTCCTATTCTCAGTTCAGTGGTTTGCTGCTGGCATTCGCCTCTGTATTCACTGTATTCTGGCTGTTGGACTTATTTTTTTATCGTCATTTCTCCCATCATTTCTCTTAGTATTATTTTTGCGTGCATGTTTGTGTATATGTGTCAGTCCGGGTATGTGTGTGTACATGTGTACATGTGTGCATCTGCATACAGAGGTCTGTGAACAAACTCCAGTGTCAAACCCAGCTGCCACCCATTCTTTCATCTATCTACATCTATATATCTATCTATCTATCTATCTATCTATCTATCTATCTATCTATCTGTCTACTTTGAGGCAGAGTTTGTCACTAGCCTGGAACTTGTGAAATAGGTTAGGCTGTCTGGCCAGTGATCCTCCAGGGAGCCCCCTGTCTCTGTCTCCCCAGCATGGGAATTGTAAGCATGTGCCACCTTGTTGGGTTCTGGGGATTCATGCCTGCATGGCAAGCACGTCACTGACTGAGAGCCCCGCCCCCTTCCAGGTCTTCATTTTCTGCTTCTTACAGATAATCTGGGGGAGGTTTCCACTTTGCCAGTGTTTTCAGTTGGAAGAAAAAAAATCTCCTGCTAGTGGGGAGATGGGTCAGTGGGACTGGTATGGTAGAGGGAAAGAATGAACTCCTGAAAATTCTCCATCGTACTTAGGCCAAGAAAGTGTGTACCCAAATAAATAAACAAAAATTGAAATAATCATGCAAGCCTCAGCCAATTATATAATAACTGTACGTGCACTACCCACAATGACCAGGCCCTGTAGCCCAGGCAACTGCCGGGAAGGGGGTTGGGGGTAGGGGAGGTGCTCTCCTGCCCAGCTCCTTCCGTTTTGGTGGGGATGGTTTCTTTCCTCATGATCACTTTCTTGACTCTCCCTCGCCCACACTGGTGTGCTGAGCAGAAATGAGGAAAGATCGTTAGTGGTGTGACTTAGCTAGAGGGTGTGGGAATCCCCTCTGCTGGCTGAGTCCTTTCTTGCTTTGAAAGTCTAGAATGCGAATGTCTAAACTCTGGTCTCCCGAAAACCCCTTTGGAGGGTTCTTCTGGTATCCTTGCCACGAGAATCTTAGTCATAAGTTGGCCTCTTTCTTTATCTCTTGCCTCACCAAATTGGTGTTCAGCTTCCCTTGTTCTGAGCAATGGCTCAGGCCTACCAGCAGAGTGTCTGATGGCTTCAGGTTGTCTTTTCTGTGTCTAGTAGAGGGGTTGGAAGCCTTTCTCTGTCTTGCTCCTACAGAGACTCAAGAGCTACCGATTGCAGCTCCCACATGCTGTTCAGGCCCCCAGCTGCTTCTGGCAGTAAAGGGTTGGGATGAGCCCCTGAAGGGGCAGGATCTGCCTGTGCGTCTTAGTGCACCCGGAGGAAGGTATTAGACTCTTTGCAGTTTCCTCTGGAATTTCGGATTCTTGGCCCTTCTCTGTCCCCAGTTCTAGTTCTCAACTGGCAGTTATGGGGCAGCTTCCTTTATAGAACATCATATCTTAGAAATATCTCCTAAAATGGCCATGAGATGGCTCAGTGGGTCAAAGTTCAATGTGCATGTACACGTGCATGTGTGTGCATCTGCAGATGGAGACCAGTGAACAAATTCAGGCGTCATACATACCCAGGTTCAAACCCCAAGACCCATATAATGAAACACAGAGCTGACTCCTGCAACTTGTTCTCTACCCCTCCACACGTGTGCTGTGGCACATGCGCACACACACACAGGAACACACACACACACACACACACACACACACACACGTAATATGAGAAGGGGATCTCTCTGATGCTCGTGATTGAGAAGAGCCTAGAAAAGGGCAGGGAGCTAGGAAGGAAGATAGAGCTGTGCTCTGGGAGCAACCTGATAGGGGAGGCTAAAGAGATTGTTCCAAAGTCTCCCTCCCATACACGCCCCCTCCTTCCTGTCACCCTTGAAAGGACGCAAGCCTGACAACCAGAAGTTAAGCTCAGTCATGGAGAGGCAGGCTCTTGCCATTGTCCTGACATCTGAGGGGGCTAGAGATCCTGTCTCTCACATGCAAGCCTCTGGCTTAATCTAGTATTTCTTCCTCTCTGGTCCCTTAGCCCTCACCACGGAGAGAAACGTTCCTCCCACACATCTTACCAATACCCTCAAGGATGGATTTGCTAACACTCCCATGGATGAATTTGTCACAACCAGCCAAGTCCACATGTCAGACGCTGGTGACCCTTTCACAACTAATGTGACGGTGTTCTCATCTGGACTCCACACCTTGGCCTCAGGGACCACGGCGCCAACCCCTGTGACACGCTACAGTTTCGCCGATACCAGCGGTACTATTACAGAGCCTGAGAGGAGCACAGAGTCCCAGCCGGCAACTGTGACTCCTAGCCATACAAGACCCTTCTTGGCTGATTCAGTAACCACCTCCACCATGACCAGACACCAGAGTAGCAGCTTGTCTACCACGGGGACGTGCCACCAGTTAACCCCCAACAGGTTATGTGATATTTTATCAGGCATGGCCCAAGCACAGCATTCAGAGACCAACAGATCCAAAGAGGCCACTCTTGCTTCTAACTGGCTCTGTTGCTCCTCCCAGCGACTCAGCGTGGCCTGTTGCTGAATGGGATTATGGGAGATAGAAAGGATCATGATGGAGAGCCATGGGGACAAAGGTCAGAGTGATGGATGCAGAGGAGAAGAGAGGGCTGGGCCAAGGGGACAGACAATGGAAGGGGGCTGACAAACCATGCCCGAGGCAGCCTCTACTGTGCACACAAGAACATCATCCCACAGGCAGCACTTGTCAGATGCCCACTCAAGGCCAAGGGACGGTGACATGGCAACTCTTGTTCTGGGTCAGTAGGGGATAGCATGAAGGACTCCAGTGACCCATAAAAGGGCTGCTTCTGCTACAGAAGACAAAGGGGGGCAAGAGGACTCCTCGGTCACCGTGGAGGCAAAAATCTTCACTTTGTAGTGTCCTTGTTTTCCCTAAGGAATGGAGGGGAGGTATCAAGTGGAAATGCTCCCTTTGCCAGGTGACATGCTTCCTGGGACTCTGATGTTTCCTTTCTCTTCCCACATCTGGTCCTCAGAGAGACAGACAGATACAGAAAGGGAGAAAGATAGAGGGACACACACAGAGACGGAGAGACAGGGAGCGAGAACGTCAGACAATGAGACAGACAGAGGGAAAGAAGGAGAGACAGAGGCCATCTATCTGGAGGGGTGTATTGTGAGTCTGTGTGCCTGGTCTATGCTTCGTGCTGCCCAAGTTCTCTGATCAAGGTGGAGAGCCTGAAGCTAATTCTTCCCTTCTGTCCTGCCTCCTCAGGTCCCAGGAGACTCACAGATCTGTGATGGTGGTGGTGCTGACATTTCTTCCAGCACCTATGCTGCTGGTCGTAGCCTATGGGTTTTGGAAGAAGAGACACATGGGAAGTGAGTATAGCCAGCCCTGGCCTCCCAGGGCCAAGTCTAAAGACTGTGGCACTGAGTCTCTGCCTATGGCCAGGCATGAATGGCCCTCCATGTTTCTCAAGGGGATGAAGGAACATGCAGAGTCCAGAGAGGGGCAGAGTCACCCAGGTGAATTGGGTCACTGAGAGCTGCCGGACACAGCCCTTTGTCACCTCTCCCTATTTGTTGTAGGATACAACTTGGACAGCAACTATGCTAAATCCTGGCTACACCTTCCTGAAAGACCAGAGACACTCTGGAAGCCTGCTTGCTCTAAGATAACTCAGTGAGCTCGGAATCTGTTTCCAGTGGGCTCAGAAGGCTGAAAGAGGACCAAAGACGAGGCAATGGCCCTGGGGCAGGAGGACAGTGGAGCTACCTTCCCTTTACCCATGGTCACTATGTCCCCAGCTCCCTCTGTTCACTTCAAACACCTCTTACGTTTGGAGACAAGAATCAGGTCTCAGGAGACCCGCCCAGAGCAGCCAGTGTTTCTAGAGTCCTGTTGTGGATGAGAAGAAACAAAGACTAGGACCTCGGCCACAGAAGAATTGGTACAGGAGGTCCCAGAGCTGACCAAGGCCACATGTCTCCTGATGTTCCCTGACTGTGACTGCTGGTCCCTTCTGACCTGGGAGCCTACAGGTCACACTTGTTCCTACTTGTTTCCTGCCTGCCATCCCTTTCAGGACCATGACAGTCTTCAGCTACAAGGGCCATCCTCTCTCTCCCAAGATCAAGGCAAAGCCTGGGTTTCCCCACTCGAGTTCCTGCTCCATGCGTCAACGATGAGCTCATGGGGGAGACTGAGGGTGGAGACTCAACCATGGGTGTTTAGCCTCATCTAGAGGGCACCATTCTCAAGACACTGGGGTTGGCCATGGACTAAAGCAAGGCCACTTCTGAGAGAAGGGCTCATGGAGCTGCCCCTGCTTAAAACAGCAGGAGAGATAGAAGTGGAGCAGGAGAATGACAAGTCAGATTCCAGGACAGAAAGATAGGAAGACACATGGACACATGGACACACAGACACACAGACACACAGACACACAGACACACAGACACACACACACACACACACACACACACACACACACACCCATGCACAGTGTGTGTGTGCGGTGGTGGGGACGGGGGTTGGGGTGGGGGAGGAGAAGAGAGAAGAGAGCCCAAACGGCTCAGACTTGCCCTCTATCTAGATCATTGGTCCAGAGTAGAGCAGGGCTGCGGGCTGTGGGCTGAACTGCCCTGTAGCAGGGATGCTCACTTGTCCATGAAGCATAGAAAGGTCCCTGGAGCCAAGCGAAACATCTACACTCTCAGCCCTGAGTCAGGGACATCCTGACAGCAAACATCACCTTTAGGTGGGTGACACAGCTGGGGGTGTGCTCCAGGATGGCTTTGAGGTGAGAGGAAGGGCCGAAGGTGTAAAGTCAGGGGACAGAAGGGGATACGCACAAACGCACGCACGCACGCACACCTCTGACTAGCAAACGTCTGTATAGAGCCACCACCCTAGTGGGTAACAAGGAAGGATTAACTCACACTGCCTCTAAAGTCCCACCCCTATTCTGGTCCTGAACCTCCATTGTCCCTTCATAGTCCCCGACAGCCATTTCATGAACAGGTGATGGAGAGGTCAGGCATAAGGACCAGTGGTGCCCGTGTGACCCTGACCAAGCCACTAACCCTGCCTGGACCTCGGTTCCCTCTCCTATGAAAGGGGACAATAATTCCTGCCTCTAAAGACTGATTGGAGACACAATGACTGACATAAGCACTGTACGACCAGCAAGCATCTCCTGGAGATGCTTCCCTGGAGTTCTTTCCTGTCCTGATGCTCATTAGGAACGGAGGGGGGTTAAGTGTTCCTCCTGCTGCTATGACTAACACTCTCTGACAAGTGGCTGCAAAGACAGCCCGTGCTTAACATGCTCATGGCTCCTGCCAGGACCCAGGGTCAATTTCCTGGGAACTCATTCCGTAACTCCAGTTCCAGGACATTGTGATGTCCCTTTCTGGGCTCCTTGGGCACCTCATACACATGGTGCATATAAACCATTACAGGTACACGGTATACACATATAAACCATTGGAGGTACACACACATACACATATAAACCATTACAGGTATACATGTATACACATATAAACCATTACAGGTACACATATATACACATACAATTACAGGTACACACATATACCCAAATAAACCAATACAAGTACACACATGTACACATATAAACCATTACAGCTACACACATGTACACATATAAACCATTACAGGTACACACATGTACACATATAATCACTACAGGTACACATGTATACACATATAAATGATTACAGCTATGCTGTGGATAGCCCTGGTGCTGTTTGTATTTTGATGCTAATTCCACTTCCCAGGAGGGGCTGCCTGGGATGAGGAGTGAATGACATACTCAGGTGACTTCCTGTGAACCTTCCCCTAATGAATAAAGATTTCTACCAACCAATCACTGGGTGAAGAGTAGGCAGGACTTCCGTGTCAGAGAGGAGAAGAGGAGAGGCAAGAAAAGGTGTCTTGCTTTTGGACAGGGAGAGCTTGGAGGACAGGGTGTAGCTAACAAGAGGCCTCTGGTTTAGATGGCCAATCTGCCAGGATTTGCCACCAGAGGAGTTATACTTAGAATGGTTTACAAATTACGATGCTAGTTGCTGTGCCCAGCGATTGTGTTACCTGTTATTTCTGAACTAAGTTTGTGTGGTGTTTTCCTTCACGCGGCGACTCAACTGAGTTCCAGAGAGAAAGGTAAGGCAACAGAGCTTGGGTTTGCAAGAAGTGCACCCCAAAGGGCCTTGGGAATTTGGAAGCGTGGGGCTGGCATGGCAGTGACCCGCCGATGGGTACTTAGCAAGTCTGGTGGAGAGATTTCAGAGCTCTTGCCAGAGATTCTGCCGAAATGAGAACAGGCTGCCGGTGCAATGCCAGCATAGTGAGGATTGCTTTTTAGTATTTCATGCTACATATACAAAACTATTAGAGGTACACACACATAAACATATAAACTAATACAGGTACACACATAATATTAAAAATCTTTAAAAAACAATAACAAAAACCAGCCACTCTGACCAAGAGCAGCCTATGGAGGAGAGAGTTTACTGGGCTGAGCTTCCAGGCCACAGCCCAGCTTTGAAGGAAGTCAGGACAGGAAGTCAAGCAGGGACTGGAGCAGAGACCATGGAGGCTCACTGTCTGCTGGCTCGCTTGCCGTCCCGTGCTTAGCTAGCTTTCTCATACATCTCAGGACCACTTGCCCAGGGAATGGTGTCTCCCACAGTGGACTGGAGTCTCCCATATCAACTGACAATCACGACCATCCCTCAGACACATGTCCCAGTCCAGTCTGACCTGGGTAATCCCTCATTTGAGACTCTGTCCAGGAGACTCTAGGCTGTGTCAAGTTGACAGTTAAAGCTAACTGTCAGCTTCCTTGATTTCCTCTCTTCCTGCTTCTATCCTCAACACAGGGGTGCTGGGGCTCTGTGATGGTGGCTGGATTATCAGTTGCTGGGAAAAAACACCATTGTGGGAGCCAGCTGATCCAAGGCTTTCCCTGAAGCTCTCATGGACTGAGGAGGAATGGAGTTCCTTATCCAACACTAGGAAATGCCTAGTAAACTCATCAATACCCTGGGGCCAGGGCCTAGGGAAGGTGTGATTTTCTCAGAGGTCCTTTGGACCCAACTCTTCCACACAAGGAGCTGTGGTTGAGTCCCAGCGCCACTGTGTGCTCAGTCTGATACTCTTGATATCCTGTCTTACTTTTAGGCAACATTGTGTGATTAGCTTCCTGCTGACTTCCTCCCATTGCAGGAGAGCTTTCTGCTGCCTGTCCCATTCCCCCTCTGCAACACACATACAACTGCTGTTGTTACTAATAAATGAGTCTGGTGTTAGCTGTCAGCTTCTGCAAGACCTGATGCCAGCCTCCCTCTCCTCTTCGTTTGTGTCAGTCCTGGTCTACCCGCTCCGGGACCTGAACTGAAGTCCACTGGTCCGTGTCACACCATGACCAAGGCAACTTACGGAAGGAGGCATGGATTTGGGCTGGCCATTCTAAAGAGCCGAGACCCCACTGACAGAGCAGCATGGCAGCACGCAGCAGGCTGGACCACAAGCAAGAAGGGGAGAGGGAACTCACAGTAGGGTTAAGGACTTAGGCTCTCAAAACCCTATGACACACTTCCTCCAGCAAGGCCATACCTCCCAATCTGTCCCAAACAGCGCTCCCAACTGGGAACCAAGAGTTCAAGTGCCTGAGACTACAGAGACCATCTCAGTCAAACCATTACAGTGTACTCTTCAGTGTGATCTCCTTGTGAATAGTTAACGTGCAATGGACCTGAGATCAAGGCTGAGTTTGACTCCCCAGGGCAGCCTCTCATGTCAGTGTGACTACAATGAGTCACTGTCCCTCTCTGATGCCGTGTCCTCTTCTGGACAGGAACACGGAGAGAAGTCCCCCGCACACCACCATCTAGGGCAAGTGGGTGTGCATGTCAATTGCACACGAAGACCTCACTATCTAGAGAGGAAGAGGCAGGCAGGGAAGGGAAGTCAGCCAGCTCTGGCCTCAGTCTGACAACGACTGAGGAAGAGAAGGCACAGAGCAGTTGCTTACGCATTAGCCCCTCACACAGGGTCAGGAGCTGTGGTACAGGAGGCAGGAAGAACCTGAGTCCTACAGGGAGAGGAGCCGTGGAGATGCTGCAAGCTCAGGATGGGGCTCAGGCTTCGTGGAGGAGGATGCTCTATGCAGCCCGGAGCATGGGCTGTCGTCAGGAGCTGGGTGATGCCCGAGGGAGGTTATAGAGATTTGGGCACAGACACTGCACAGTCTGGACCTTGGCAAGGCTGCCCTCCGAAGGACCTATGGACAGAGGAGACCAGGACTGGCCCAGCTGGTGGGCATGGAGGTCTTCAGCGAAGGAGAAGTTAGATAGGAAAGAGTGACAGTGAACCCCGCCCCCTCACATGTGTTCACACGACGGTGGGGCTCTGTGAGCCTGCAACACACGAGAGCTGTTCACTCTGATCCCTCCCCAGTTGGGGACTCCATTGTAGGGACACTGGGAACAGGAGTGCTGTAGACACCTATTCCTCAGCTCCTGCAGCCTGCATGGCTTCTCTTTTCTCAAACCCCAGCCCAGTCTCCTTCTTCTTCCTGCCTTTCTTTCTTGAGCTCCAGCAGAGCCAGTAGAGTTTGGGAGGGGCTCAGGCAGCAAGGGTACCAGAGAGGCCAGGGATGCGGCCTGCCATGGAGAGGCAACAGGGGCTGAAGACCCCCGCACAAGCTTGCTTGTTTTTGTGCACTGAGAGTGGAGAAGTAACCCTGTGGCCACAGCTGTGCACGCTCCCGTAGAGTTTACATAGTGGCTGCAGAATGCGTGCCTTGCTCTGCTTACTGGGAAGGATGCTGCCAGGTCTGCCCTCAGCAGCCTTGGACTTCCTGTTCCATAGTGGGAGTGGTGAGGAGTCACCGCAGATAGCCCTTCAGCGGCAGAATGTCACCTTGTCAATGCTCAACTCCCCCTAGACACCCTGCCTTGCCACTGACTGATTGACACTGGAACCTCAAGGCTTGAAACCCCTTTGCCAACCTGATCAAAGGCTTTCCCACCTCTCAGACCTCCTCACAGGCTGACCTGTGCTTCCTTGGTGCCAGCATCACTACCCACTCCTCTGTCCCTTTCTTCCCCAGAACCCTTCACAAGTCCTGTGCCAATCTGGATCAACCCTTGTTCCCTGGCATCCTACCTGAAACACTGCATTGCCATTTAAAGGTTTCCCCACTATTAAAGGACTTTTAATTTTATTTTTATTTGTTTATTTTGGGAAAGGTTCTCATGTAACCCTGACTGAACTTGCTGTGTAGCCAAGGATAAACTTGACCTCACCATCCTCCTGCCTCTACCTCCCAAGTTCTAGGGTGATAGTCAGGCACCCTCATGCCTGATTTTCCCCTTACTGATCTGATAACTGTGAATAGCCTGTAGCTATTGATATTCCACAGCTCATGTAATGAAAGGTGGATTTATTTCAGTTTTCTTTGTGTGGAACCGAGGGCACACGGATTGAGAATTGAGGTCTCTCCTTCTAGCCTATGGGTCTTGGGGTTGGATCTCGAGTTCTCAGTCTTGGTAGCCAGTGTCCTTACCTGCTGAAGATCTCGCTGTTCTGTGACAGCTCCTTTAAAAATGTGTGTGATGGCTACATCGACTTCTTAGCAGTGAGTGTGGCATGTTGGGGAGCTGGGTGTATGGGGGTGACACGGGGCCTGGGGCTCCATTCTGAAGTTTTCTTTCATGCCCAGGTCTCCCATCCCCCACCCTGACCAGGCTCCTTCCTGCCCCCTTGTTCTTCTGTTCCTGAGAGTAAATGTCATCTCCTTTCCCCTCATCACCTCTGTTCCACATGGGACAGGAGGGCTGGTCAAAAAGTACAGACCCCTGAGGGAAAGCTGGGCTTAGAGTTCTAACCAGGTCTCCAAAGAGCCTCTAATTCTGTCATCTACCTTCAGTGGGTCCATCTTGAGTGGATAACAGAGACTGTAAGCTGGAGAGGAAGTGGGAGAATGGGGGTGGGGGAGGAGAAATGAACATCCTCTTACTTCACTTTCCTCAGGCTTTCTCAGCCCTCAGCCCTGGCCTTATGAGGCAGTAGAGCACAGAGTCTCTGAGAGCCTTTACCTAGTTCAGTGCAGAGGCCTAGACCCAAAGCCTGCAGCTGAGGATACACAGGACCACACTGGCCTTGCCTAGCTCGCTCTCGCCCACAGAGGTCTCCGGCTTCCTCAGCAGTTCATGCAGGACTGGCTGTGGTGGCTCCTGAATCCCGCCCACTGCTCTCCTCCCTTTAGCGCATCCCTCCGTTCCTGCTCCCACCCCAGCTGAGGAGGAGAACTGAGTGATGGCCTGGGAGGCCACATACCTGCTCTCCTCAGTGCTGCTGCTGCTCCTGGCCTCAGGTGAGGACAGGGGACGAGGACAGAGGGAAGGATCTGGGTTGAGGAGAGGGCAGGGGGCAGGAGGTGTGCACAGTGGGGCTCTGTGCTTGGGAAGGCAGAATACATGGGAGGTTGTGGCCAGCCATTGGCTGAAAGCAAATTCTGAGCATAGAGACGAAGAGGGGTCACCCCCTGAGAAGGGAGCCTATTTTCTCCTGCTGCTGCAGAGGATGGGGCTCTGACAGGAAGCGTGTATTCCCAGGCTCCTGGGCACAGGACCCGGAGGTACTTCGAACATGGGAGGGCAAGACTGTTTCTGTGAAATGCGAGTATAATCCCAGATACCGCTTCAATGTGAAGACCTGGTGTAAGGAAGTATCAGAAGTCGCTTGTCCACCTTTAGTGTCGAGTGTCAGCAGAGGTGCTGAGAAGCTAAGATTCTCCATCCAGGAAGATTCTCAGTTCAGCTTCTTCAATGTCACCATGACTGAGCTCAAGACGGCCGACTCGGGCATCTATCACTGTGGGTTCTTTGGAAATTATAGAAACGTCATCAATATTCTCAAAACTATCCGCCTGGTGGTGTCAAAAGGTGAGCTTCCCCTTTCTATGTCGTTTTCAAGCCTTCCTGAGTCACAAGGCTCGAGATTGGAGAGGACTCAAGAAACTGCTCCCTCTAGTAAAGGGGTTGTCACCCTGTGGGTTGTGACCCCCACAGGGGTCGCATATCAGGCATTCTTTATATCAGATATTTACATTATAATTCATAAAAATTTAAAAAAAATAGTTACAGAGTAGCAATAAAATAATTTAGGGTTAGGGGTCTGCGCAGCCTGAGGAACTGTATTAAAGTGTCACAGCGTTAGGAAAGTTGAAAACCACTGCTCGAGTAGCTAAAATCTGGTGCAGAGAAGAATGGTCCCTTTCCCAAGGCGGCCAGCTGAGTAAAGCCAGAGCCTAGCTGAGCCCCAGGCTTCCTAGCCTCGGGCTGGTTCTTACTGGTTTCTCTAAACACTTCTGTTGCATTTCTGCTAACAGAAAGCTGTGTCTTTGGATGGATCTTAAGGCTCCCCCAAGCATTGGCAACCTTCCATTCCTGAACATCTCTTACCTGTAAGCCCATCAGAAACCTCTCCATGGGGTGGTGGAGA
This sequence comes from Rattus rattus, assembly GCF_011064425.1. Classification (NCBI taxonomy): domain Eukaryota; kingdom Metazoa; phylum Chordata; class Mammalia; order Rodentia; family Muridae; genus Rattus; species Rattus rattus. Next base: position 81,610,740 of record NC_046157.1, on the reverse strand, counting down.
GATCTCATAGCCAATGGGCGGGGCACTAAAAGATGTGGACCCAGAGGAGACAGGTAGAAAGTGAGGCTGACTTGAGGCTTAGTCGGAAGGCTGGCAGACATGAGTTCCCTTCCTGGTTCTGCCCTTGACAAGTGAGAGCCTTTGAGCTCTCAGGCAGTGGTGAGTTACAGCTGCTGTTCTTGAGTCTCCCATGTATTTCATGCCGAACACTGCAGTGGCTTAAGGCTTTTTGCATTCAGACTTGATGCTCATACATTCACATCCCCAGTCCCAGCGCTTTCCCTGGTGCCTCAAATGACCCGCACTTTGGTTCAGTGGGTACCTGGAGGCTATTTTCCTGAAAGTTTTGGCCCAGGCACATCCCATGTATAGGAAATAGTAGGTGTTGACCTTTCTACATATCCACACATAGCGAACACAGGACAGGGGAGATGACCCCGAAAATAAAATGCTCGCCACGTGTGGTGATTAATTAGTTGTGTGGTGATTAATTGTCAACATGTTGGAACCTAGAGTGATCAGGGAGAGACAAGCCTCTCAGCACAGCTGTGAAAGATTATCTTGGCTTGAGGTGGGAAGACCCATGTTAAAAGTGGGTGGCACCATTCCCTAAGCTTGGGATATGGGATGCAATATATATAAAAAAAAAAGAGGATTGTGAGCTGAGCGCATTCATTGTTCTCTGCTCCTTGACACTGGATACACCAGCTGCTTCAAGCTCCCACAAGCCTTGACTTCTGTAGCCTTGCTGTGTTGGACTGGACTCTGAACTGTGGACGCGCTCTCTCCTTGTCGCTTCGGGCAAGGTGTCTTATCACAGCAATGCCTGAGGACCTGGCCAAGTCTGAGGACCCTTGTTCAAATCCCCAAAGGTACGTTAAAGAAAAGGCTGGCCACGGAGCCTCGTGCTTGTAATCCCAGTGCTGAGACGTAGAGACAAGACGGTCCTTGAGGCTCACAGGCAAGGTCCAAGCGAGTGAGAAACCCAGTCTCAAAGATTAAATAAAATTAAAATGAAGTGGATTACGCCTGAAATCAAGACAGCTAAAATTATCCTTCAGCCTCCACAGCCGTGCATACACACAAACATGTGTATATAAAGACACATTTTACAAAAGAACACGGTGGGGGGCGGTTGGTCAGATGGCTCAGTGGTTAAGGATGCTTGCTGCTCTGCCAGAGGACCTGAGTTGGGTTCCCAGAATCCTCATCGGGTAGCTCCCTGCAGTCTGGAACTCCAGCTCTAGGGCATCTGGTCTCCATGGGGACTGCACTCACGAGCACATATTGCCCCTGCCACATACACATAAATAAAAGTACCAAAGCTCATGATGAAAGATCACAGGAAACAGATGAGGCCCTGGAGGTGAGAGGCCTCATTTCCAGTAACGTGTTCTGTGCTTTCTCGTGGGAGGTAACTCCTGCCCCATTCACAGCACAGCATTGCCTTTCTGTGCAGGGAGAGTGGATCTTGCTACTCTGCGTCCTAGTTTGTCGGCTCCGGGGTCATGTATCGGTTCCTCCTTTTCCAGGACTGGAGAATGGGGGGCGGAGGCACAAAGACAGATGTTGTACTCACTGTGGTCTCTTACAGCTTCAGCCCCACACACAACCACCCGGATGACGACAGCCCTGGCCTCTACCCACAGCCCTGTCATTGACAGGTACTGCAGGCTCCCTGGCCTGTCCTCAGTCTTGGGTTTCCTCTCATTCTCCTAATTAGAGTTCTCCAACTAACTGTCACTCCAATAGATACCAACTCTCACAGGATGGATGGAGCCAGATGGTCACTTCTGATCATTTTATATAGACTCAGTGTTCTCATCTGTGAAATGACACCACCATAATATTTCCATATTTGTCTGTCTGTCTATCTATCTATCTACCATCTATCTATCATCTGTCTATCATTTATCTATCTATCATCTATCTACCTATCTACCTACCTATCATCTATCTATCTACTATCTATCATCTATCTACCTAAATCATCTATCTCTCTAACCAACTATCATGTATCTATTATCTATCTACCATCTATCTATCATCTGTCTATCATTTATCTATCTATCATCTATCTACCTATCTACCTATCTATCATCTATCTATCTACTATCTATCATCTATCTATCTATCTATCTATCTATCATCTATCATCTATCTATCTACCATCTATCTATCTATCTATCTATCTATCTATCTATCTATCAATCATCTATCATCCACCTATCTATCTTCTAAGTTGCAGGTTGAACCTGAGACCTCACATTTTCGGGGCAGGAACTTTATGACTATCCTGCAGTCTCAGCTTTCCACTCTTTTTTTTTTTTTTTTTTTTTTTGGTTCTTTTTTTCGGGGCTGGGGATCGAACCCAGGGCCTTGCGCTTCCTAGGTAAGCGCTCTACCGCTGAGCTAAATCCCCAGCCCCAGCTTTCCACTCTTGTCTTTGAGATTGAGGTCTCACGAAGTAACCCAAGCTGGCCTTTAATTCACTCTTACACAGGACAGCTGAGGTAAAGCCACAGGGTGGGTACAAGGGCTCCTGAAAGAAGGAGGCTGGAGCTAGCAAGTTCAGAGTCCCAAAGGAAGCTAAGTGACAGGAACAATGGAAACAGGAATGAGAATGATGGCTTGTAGCATTAGCACTATTACCCTGTTCTGGAGACTGAAGGACTTAGGAGGCAGGCCCACCGCATATGAAAGCAGTCCCTTGCCCAGCTGAGCAGGGGACCTCAGAAGAGGCTTTTGGGGGAGAGCCTGTGGGAACTGCAGGCCTGGGGAGGGAAGATTTTCTTGGCAGGGGGTGTGTTGGGCTCTGACTCTCCTTCCCTGACTAATCTTTGTTCCAAAGCTCTCCAGATAAGCCGATGTGGAAGGTCATCATTGCTGGGGTGCTTGTGGCCACTCTGTTAGTGCTTGGACTTGTCATCCTTGTGGTCCTGTACCTAAAGAAACCTCGAGAAAAAGCCCAGAACGGTGAGCCCATCCTGTTTGTTTTGCCTACCAGGAAACTGACCTGAAAGGCAAGGTGTCCTAGTGACCTGGGAAGGGGGTCAGGGGATGGGGAGCAGCGTGGGGTTGGTAGCATACCAGCGGGCTTCCAGTCGCTTACCATAGGCACCTCAACTCTGCATCCATTTGCTGAAGACAAGGAATGCCAGAATTTTAATGATATACATTTTTTTTTTTTTTGGTTCCTTTTTTTTTCGGAGCTGGGGACCGAACCCAGGACCTTGTGCTTACTAGGCAAGCGCTCTACCACTGAGCTAAATCCCCAACCCCCCCTTTTTTTTTTTAAAGATTTATTTATTTATTATATATAAGTATATTGTAGCTGTCATCAGACACACCAGAAGAGGGCATCATATCCCATTACAGATGGTTGTGAGCCACCATGTGTTTGCTGGAATTTGAACTCAGGACCTCTGGAAGAGCAGTCAGTGCCCTTAACCTCTGAGCCATCTCTCCAGCCCGATATACCTTTTTCATCTTATTTTTTTATTGTTTTATTTTGTGAGAATGGAGCTTTGGTTTGCCCACGTTTCTGAGCTAATGAACATTATTCTTTTCAAGTTCAGAAAAATCCTTGGAGAGGAGAAAAATTTGAAGTTCTATATGCTCATTTCCTAAATGTTGTTTGTACGATCAGTTTGCTGGGTCGCTGTTGACATTTTTTTAGAAGGTAGAATAGGAGCAGCAAAACGCCTGGACTCTGGACATGTATTCTCATTCCAGGAGCAAGGGTGGGGAGGGTGTGTTCACAGGAAATGCTGCACTTCACGCTGAGGGCTTGGGACACAAGAAACTAGAAACCCAACCTCTTACTACGTATAACCCCACCAGTGAACAGATTATAGTTAAATCTGATGTTAAAATCTGGAATCTGCAGGGAGTGCGAGTCTACACGGATTAAACGTGGGCAGCCAGGCTACCTGGCTTCTTAGAGTCCCTGGACACTACAATGCTGGGTACCTGGGAGCTCGCTAGGCAGAAGCTACCCTTTGGGCAAGCGCTGGCCTCTCTCTCACCAGAGTCCCTTTGCCCAGCCTGTGGTTGCCATGGGAACTGGGTAAGGTGGTACATGGGAATTCCTTCCACTAACCTTGCCGGTTTCCTCACAGTCGGGAATAAATGTCACCATATCTACGAGGACTTTTCAGGCCAGAAGGAAGAGACCACTGTAAGTAAAAATGATTCTCCCCCAGGACTTAGGGAACCCTGGCTTTCTGGTGCGCATCTGTTGTTGTGAACTTTGGCCTGCATTCTGTTTCTCTTTACTCTGAGTGGTGGGGTTCACTCATGACTGCTCATGTACTTGTGACCTGTTTATTGCTTCCTTATTATGGGTTTCTTCTCCTCAAGTTCTCCGAACAAACTAGAGAGAGAGAAGACAGAGAGAGACAGAAGTCAGGGACAGAGAGATAGAGACAGAGATTAGAGAGATGAGAGACAGAGACACAGAGACATAGACACAGAGAGACAGTGAGAGACAGAGATGAGAGACACAGAGAGCCAGACAGAAAGAGACAGTGAGTGAGAGACGCAGAGAGACAGACAGAGAAAGACAGTGAGAGACAGAGATGAGAGCCACAGAGAAAAAGAAAGACAGAGATCAGAGAAAGAGACAGAGAGAGAAGAGAGAGAGATTGGTAGATGCCCAGTCAGACTACACAGACTTGCTGCCATTGGTCCAATCAGGAAAACACATGATGAGCCGTGGTTCTCTAAGTCCTCCTGAGAACTAGGTGGTTTGGGTGATTCTTCCTCACCTACAGATGTGAGACACTTGGTGCTAAAGATCCACAGAATTAGGAGGCTCCAAGGTCCTCCAACCCAGCTCTCTGTATAACGCTAGAATCACCATGAAATGCATACCCAACAAGTCCCCATCTAACTCAGTCTAGTCAAGCACGGATGTGCAAGTCCTCCCCTGGAGAACTTGTTAAAAGTTTCTTGAAGGGTAAAGTAGCACAGGCTGCTGCTAATCCCAGCCTTTAGGAGGCTGAGTCACGGAGCTCTCCGATTTCAAGCCTGCCTGGGCAACGTAAGGAGACCCAGTCTCAAAAACACAAGGCTGGGGCTGCAGCTCAGCGGGAGAGTCTTTGGCACGCACAGGTACATGCAAGACCCTGCACTTCATCCTATCATTGAAAAGTATGCAAATTAGTGGCTCCTTAGTCCCCGCCCACAGGGCCTTTGTTTTCCTAGACCCGGAGTGAGGCCTGACAGCAGTTTGGAACTGGCGCCTGGGGAAGCCAGTGCTTCTCAGCTCAGTGACTAGGAAGGCAACTTTCCTATCCACCCCTTCCCAGAGGCTCTACTACAGGCCCAACATCACATCCCATATCTTTTTTAAAGAAAAGATTTATTCACTTTGTCTGTATGAGTGTTTTGCCCATGTGTATGGATGTGCACCAAGTGTCTGCAATGCCTGAGGTACCTAGAAAAGGGAGTCAACCCTCTTAGAACTAGAGTCAACAGACACTCCCACATGGGTGCCGGGAACCAACCAGGTTCTCTAGAAGAGTAGCCAATGCTTTCAACCACCCAGTGACCTCTCCAGCCATGTTAAATTCTGTCTGTGCCCCTCCACCCAATTCTGGTTCCACACAGAACCACTCCAGCTGTTATTCTTCCAATAACCATATGTTTTCTTTGATTTTTAAGAACTTCAATCAGCAGGTCCTCTCCAGCGAGGACACTGAGAACATCTGCTATGCCTCTCTCATCCATCTAAACCACGTGAGCCCTCAGGGCTCCCAGTACAGGAACACCCAGCCCTCTGGTGACCCGATTCTGTCTGTGGAATATGCCAGCATCTCTAGAAATGGACTCGGGTCTTCCAAGTCAAATGC